>NC_140211.1:697620-710120 GCF_951802725.1 Rutilus rutilus
TGCACTTTTATGATGGATAGATGCACTTTTATGATGGATAGATGCACTTTTATGATGCATAGATGCACTTTTATGATGGATAGATGCACTTTTATGATGCATAGATGCACTTTTATGATGCATAGATGCACTTTTATCATGGACAGATGCACTTTTATGATGCATAGATGCACTTTTATCATGGACATATGCACTTTTATGATGGATAGATGTACTTTTATGATGGACAGATGCACTTTTATGATGCATAGATGCACTTTTATGATGGATAGATGTACTTTTATGATGGATAGATGCACTTTTATGATGGATAGATGTACTTTTATGATGCATAGATGCACTTTTATGATGCATAGATGCACTTTTATCATGGACAGATGCACTTTTATGATGGATAGATGCACTTTTATGATGGATAGATGCACTTTTATGATGGATAGATGCACTTTTATGATGCATAGATGCACTTTTATGATGGATAGATGTACTTTTATGATGGACAGATGCACTTTTATGATGCATAGATGCACTTTTATGATGGATAGATGTACTTTTATGATGGATAGATGCACTTTTATGATGGATAGATGTACTTTTATGATGCATAGATGTACTTTTATGATGCATAGATGCACTTTTATCATGGACAGATGCACTTTTATGATGCATAGATGTACTTTTATGATGGATAGATGCACTTTTATGATGGATAGATGCACTTTTATGATGCATAGATGCACTTTTATGATGGACAGATGCACTTTTATGATGCATAGATGCACTTTTATGATGCATAGATGCACTTTTATCATGGACAGATGCACTTTTATGATGCATAGATGCACTTTTATGACGGATAGATGCACTTTTATGATGGATAGATGCACTTTTATGATGCATAGATGCACTTTTATCATGGACAGATGCACTTTTATGATGCATAGATGCACTTTTATGATGCATAGATGCAATTTTATCATGGACAGATGCACTTTTATGATGCATAGATGCACTTTTATGATGGATAGATGCACTTTTATGATGGACAGATGCACTTTTATGATGCATAGATGCACTTTTATGATGGATAGATGCACTTTTATGATGGATAGATGTACTTTTATGATGGATTGATGCACTTTTATGATGGATAGATGCACTTTTATGATGCATAGATGCACTTTTATGATGGATAGATGTACTTTTATGATGGACAGATGCACTTTTATGATGCATAGATGCACTTTTATGATGGATAGATGTACTTTTATGATGGATAGATGCACTTTTATGATGGAGAGATGTACTTTTATGATGCATAGATGCACTTTTATGATGCATAGATGCACTTTTATCATGGACAGATGCACTTTTATGATGCATAGATGCACTTTTATGATGGATAGATGCACTTTTATGATGGATAGATGCACTTTTATGATGCATAGATGCACTTTTATCATGGACAGATGCACTTTTATGATGGATAGATGCACTTTTATGATGCATAGATGCACTTTTATGATGCATAGATGCACTTTTATCATGGACAGATGCACTTTTATGATGCATAGATGCACTTTTATGATGGACAGATGCACTTTTATGATGCATAGATGCACTTTTATCATGGACAGATGCACTTTTATGATGGATAGATGCACTTTTATGATGCATAGATGCACTTTTATGATGCATAGATGCACTTTTATCATGGACAGATGCACTTTTATGATGCATAGATGCACGTTTATCATGGACAGATGCACTTTTATGATGGATAGATGTACTTTTATGATGGATAGATGCACTTTTATGATGGATAGATGCACTTTTATGATGGATAGATGTACTTTTATGATGGATAGATGCACTTTTATGATGGATAGATGCACTTTTATGATGCATAGATGCACTTTTATGATGGATAGATGTACTTTTATGATGGACAGATGCACTTTTATGATGCATAGATGCACTTTTATGATGGATAGATGTACTTTTATGATGGATAGATGCACTTTTATGATGGATAGATGTACTTTTATGATTGATAGATGCACTTTTATGATGGATAGATGCACTTTTATGATGGATAGATGCACATGCACTTTTATTATGAATAGATGCACTTTTATGATGGACTTAAACAGCCATTCACTGCCATTATAAAGCTTGGAAGAGCTAGGTGTCATATTCACCTAGGATGACTTGAGGGAGAGTAAATCATGGACTAATTTTCATTTTTGGGTGAACTATCCCTTTAATATGAAGCATTACGATGAGATGCACATTATATCAGTGGCCTGACTGGGTAACTGAGCTGGAGTTGATGTGAAGTGTTACCGGATCAGAGGTTTGCATCCGTTTCTCCGTCCCGACTCTGATCGCTGTGGTGTGTTTCCTCCGTCTCTGCAGGTCGGCAGCTGACGATCTTCAACAGCCAGGCGTTCATCAAGGTGGGCGGCGGAGAGAAGGGTCGTAACTTCCAGGGTCAGATCTCGGGTCTGTATTATAACGGCCTGCAGGTCCTGAAGCTGGCGGCCGAGGGCGACCCGAACGTTCAGGTGCAGGGGAACCTGCGTCTGGTGGGAGACGTGCCCTCGGTGATGACGACCGACACCACCTCCACCACGCCGCTCGCAGACATGTCCACCACCATCATGGAGACCACCACCACAATGGCCACCACCACCACACGCAAGCAGCGCTCGCCCACCATGAGGGACAGCGTCACGCAGGTCAGTGGAAAGCCTGAAGATCCTTCGCTTCGTTACCAAACAGGCACTTAAAGTGCTTTTTCTCGGTTCGGTTCCAGGGCAACATCTCACAATAACGATGTATAGATACAAAAAAATTACACAATCCTGTATTTTACCGAAGACATGAACCTATTTGATGGAGCTGCACTGCTCTCTCCTGAAGAGGTTGCAAAAAGCCTGCGATAAATAACTCAACCCCTGGGTTGTTATATCTGACCCAGGATCTTGGTAACACAAAAACTACCCAAACACTGGGTTGTTACGTCTGACCCAGGATCTGGGTAACACAAAAACTACCCAAACACTGGGTTGTTACGTCTGACTTAGGAGCTGGGTAGCACAAAAAACACCCAAACACTGGGTTGTTACATCTGACCCAGGTTCTGGGTAACACAAAAACTACCCAAACACTGGGTTGTTACGTCTGACCCAGGATCTGGGTAACACATAAACTACCCAAACACTGGGTTGTTACGTCTGACCCAGGATCTGGGTAAAACAAAAAACTACCCAAACACTGGGTTGTTACGTCTGACCCAGGATCTGGGTAACACAAAAACTACCCAAACACTGGGTTGTTACGTCTGACCCAGGATCTGGGTTAAACAAAAAACTACCCAAACACTGGGTTGTTACGTCTGACCCAGGATCTGGGTAACACAAAAACTACCCAAACACTGGGTTGTTATGTCTGACCCAGGATCTGGGTAAAACAAAAAACTACCCAAACACTGGGTTGTTACGCCTGACTCAGGATCTGGGTAACACAAAAACTGCCCAAACACTGGGTTGTTACATCTGACCCAGGATCTGGGTAACACAAAAACTACCCAAACACTGGGTTGTTACGTCTGACCCAGGATCTGGGTAACACAAAAACTACCCAAACACTGGGCAAGGTTATAATCGTTAACGAAAACGAACGAAAAAACAAAAACTAGGTGGGAAAAAACATTGTCGTTAACTGAAATAAAAATAAAAACGAGGCATTACAAAAAAACGATAACTAACTAAAACTGTAATGTGTGTTTGGCAAAACCAACTAAAATAAAATAAAATTATAGAGTAAATGTCTTTAGTTTTCGTCTTTGTCAAGGTCTATCATTTTTTAACGCTATTTAAAACACGCTGCATTTCCTTTCCTCCGTCTCTCTGTCACTCACATGCGCGCGCACACACACACACAGCCCCTCCCCTCCGTGCACACCGCGTCTCCATGAGAACGAGTGTTCGTTCGACGTTGAAAGCAAGTTCGCGAAAGGTTGGTATCTCTATCTCCTGAACACCTTTACACAATCACACATTAAAAAGTGGTATAAAAATATTTTAAATTCTGAATATAATTTTGGCAGTGTGTTGATGTCGACCCGAGAAGCGATTGCGCCTTCTTTAGGAAGTTAACTAGTCTTAAGTTTGAGGTAAAATGCACTTTTTGGTTGTGGTTGTCGATGTCAAAACACTATATAAGCTGCGATTCAAATATTAATGTTATGTAATTTTTTGAATAATTTGAATAGTTTAGTTTATTTCAGACAGAGAACTTAATTTCAACACAGTTGAGCTAACAAACAACAGCATATTTACAGCAGTCTGAAACAAGTGTAGGCCTACTTTTACTTTTTACTTTTACACTGAATGTCTGCTGCTTCAATCCAGATGAGTAGGCTATTGACTGTATAGGGTAAATTTAGTAGGCCATAGGGTGTGAAAATTGTACAGCTGTGGTATTAGTATAGGGTGTGAATTCTGTAAAGAAGATGTGTAGATTTTTGGTACGGCGTGTGGATTTTGTAAGAGGTAAAGGAATTTCAAAATGTTTTTGTTGAGTTATTATTACACAATAATTTGTCTGACCTTTTTGAATCTTGCCCCTGACAAATAACCCAAATTACAAAAAAAGACTAAAACTAACACTAAACCTAATAAAAACTAAACAAAAACTAATTATTTTCAAAAAATAAAAACTAAACTAAACTAGCAAACCCACTTTAAAAACTAATTAAAACTAAACTGAATTTGAAAACAAAAAGTCAAAACGAAATAAAAATAAAAACTAATGAAAAATGCAAAACTATAATAACCCTGACACTGGGTTGTTACGTCTGACCCAGGAGCTGGGTAAAACAGAAAACTACCCAAACACTGGGTTGTTACGTCTGACCCAGGAGCTGGGTAACACAAAAACTACCCAAACAATGGGTTGTTACATCTGACTCAGAAGCTGGGTAACACAAAAACTACCCAAACACTGGGTTGTTACGTCTGACCCAGGATCTGGGTAACACAAAAACTGCCCAAACACTGGGTTGTTACGTCTGACCCAGGAGCTGGGTAACACAAAAACTACCCAAACAATGGGTTGTTACATCTGACTCAGAAGCTGGGTAACACAAAAACTACCCAAACACTGGGTTGTTACGTCTGACCCAGGATCTGGGTAACACAAAAACTGCCCAAACACTGGGTTGTTACGCCTGACTCAGGATCTGGGTAACACAAAAACTGCCCAAACACTGGGTTGTTACATCTGACTCAGGATCTGGGTAACACAAAAACTGCCCAAACACTGGGTTGTTACGTCTGACTCAGGAGCTGGGTAACACAAAAACTGCCCAAACACTGGGTTGTTACATCTGACTCAGGATCTGGGTAACACAAAAAACACCTAAACACTGGGTTGTTACGTCTGACCCAGGATCTGGGTAACACAAAAACTACCCAAACACTGGGTTGTTACATATGACTCAGGATCTGGGTAACACAAAAACTGCCCAAACACTGGGTTGTTACGTCTGACCCAGGAGCTGGGTAACACAAAAACTACCCAAACAATGGGTTGTTACATCTGACTCAGGAGCTGGGTAACACAAAAACTACCCAAACACTGGGTTGTTACGTCTGAACCAGGAGCTGGGTAACACAAAAACTACCCAAACAATGGGTTGTTACATCTGACTCAGAAGCTGGGTAACACAAAAACTACCCAAACACTGGGTTGTTACGTCTGACCCAGGATCTGGGTAACACAAAAACTACCCAAACACTGGGTTGTTACGTCTGACCCAGGAGCTGGGTAACACAAAAACTACCCAAACAATGGGTTGTTACATCTGACTCAGGAGCTGGGTAACACAAAAACTACCCAAACACTGGGTTGTTACGTCTGACTTAGGAGCTGGGTAACACAAAAACTACCCAAACACTGGGTTGTTACGTCTGACCCAGGAGCTGGGTAACACAAAAACTACCCAAACACTGGGTTGTTACGTCTGACTTAGGAGCTGGGTAACACAAAAACTACCCAAACGATGGGTTGTTACGTCTGACCCAGGAGCTGGGTAACACAAAAACTACCCAAACACTGGGTTGTTACGTCTGACCCAGGATCTGGGTAACACAAAAACTGCCCAAACACTGGGTTGTTACGTCTGACTCAGGAGCTGGGTAACACAAAAACTGCCCAAACACTGGGTTGTTACATCTGACTCAGGATCTGGGTAACACAAAAAACACCTAAACACTGGGTTGTTACGTCTGACCCAGGATCTGGGTAACACAAAAACTACCCAAACACTGGGTTGTTACGCCTGACTCAGGATCTGGGTAACACAAAAACTACCCAAACACTGGGTTGTTACATCTGACTCAGGATCTGGGTAACACAAAAACTGCCCAAACACTGGGTTGTTACGTCTGACTCAGGAGCTGGGTAACACAAAAACTGCCCAAACACTGGGTTGTTACATCTGACTCAGGATCTGGGTAACACAAAAAACACCTAAACACTGGGTTGTTACGTCTGACCCAGGATCTGGGTAACACAAAAACTACCCAAACACTGGGTTGTTACGTCTGACCCAGGAGCTGGGTAACACAAAAACTTCCCAAACAATGGGTTGTTACATCTGACTCAGAAGCTGGATAACACAAAAACTACCCAAACACTGGGTTGTTACGTCTGACCCAGGAGCTGGGTAACACAAAAACTACCCAAACAATGGGTTGTTACATCTGACTCAGGAGCTGGGTAACACAAAAACTACCCAAACACTGGGTTGTTACGTCTGACTTAGGAGCTGGGTAACACAAAAACTACCCAAACGATGGGTTGTTACATCTGACTCAGAAGCTGGGTAACACAAAAACTACCCAAACACTGGGTTGTTACGTCTGACCCAGGATCTGGGTAACACAAAAACTGCCCAAACACTGGGTTGTTACGTCTGACTCAGGAGCTGGGTAACACAAAAACTGCCCAAACACTGGGTTGTTACATCTGACTCAGGATCTGGGTAACACAAAAAACACCTAAACACTGGGTTGTTACGTCTGACCCAGGATCTGGGTAACACAAAAACTACCCAAACACTGGGTTGTTACGCCTGACTCAGGATCTGGGTAACACAAAAACTACCCAAACACTGGGTTGTTACATCTAACTCAGGATCTGGGTAACACAAAAACTGCCCAAACACTGGGTTGTTACGTCTGACTCAGGAGCTGGGTAACACAAAAACTGCCCAAACACTGGGTTGTTACATCTGACTCAGGATCTGGGTAACACAAAAAACACCTAAACACTGGGTTGTTACGTCTGACCCAGGATCTGGGTAACACAAAAACTACCCAAACACTGGGTTGTTACATATGACTCAGGATCTGGGTAACACAAAAAACACCTAAACACTGGGTTGTTACGTCTGACCCAGGATCTGGGTAACACAAAAACTACCCATACACTGGGTTGTTACGTCTGACCCAGGATCTGGGTAGCACAAAAAACACCCAAACACTGGGTTGTTACGTCTGACCCAGGATCTGGATAGCACAAAAACTACCTAAACACAGGGTTGTTACATCTGACCCAGGATCTGGGTAACACAAAAACTACCCAAACACTGCGTTGTTACGTCTGACCCAGGATCTGGGTAACACAAAAACTACCCAAACACTGGGTTGTTAAGTCTGACCCAGGATCTGGGTAACACCCAAACACTGGGTTGTTACGTCTGACCCAGGATCTGGGTAACACAAAAACTGCCCAAACACTGGGTTGTTACGTCTGACCCAGGAGCTGGGTAACACAAAAACTACCCAAACAATGGGTTGTTACGTCTGACTCAGGAGCTGGGTAACACAAAAACTACCCAAACACTGGGTTGTTACGTCTGACCCAGGAGCTGGGTAACACAAAAACTACCCAAACAATGGGTTGTTACATCTGACTCAGGAGCTGGGTAACACAAAAACTACCCAAACACTGGGTTGTTACGTCTGACCCAGGAGCTGGGTAACACAAAAACTACCCAAACAATGGGTTGTTACATCTGACTCAGAAGCTGGGTAACACAAAAACTACCCAAACACTGGGTTGTTACGTCTGACCCAGGATCTGGGTAACACAAAAACTGCCCAAACACTGGGTTGTTACGCCTGACTCAGGATCTGGGTAACTTCAAAAACTGCCCAAACACTGGGTTGTTACATCTGACTCAGGATCTGGGTAACACAAAAACTACCCAAACACTGGGTTGTTACGTCTGACCCAGGATCTGGGTAACACAAAAACTACCCAAACACTGGGTTGTTACGTCTGACCCAGGATCTGGGTAACACAAAAACTACCCGAACACTGAAAAAATAACCCAGACAAAATGACCCAAAAGGCTCAACCCAGGATTTGGGTAGAAAAAATAACCCAATATTGTTTAGAGTGAAGCTGTCCCCTCATTGGTAAGAGTTTCCTCTGCGTCATCAAGATGGATTGACAAGTTCAAATAAATTGTGGCTTGATCTGTTCACACTAACACTTGCAAGAATGTAGCCTTGATTCCCATTCTGACTGATAAATCATACATATTTAATTATATTTAAGAGGCGTACTGTGGTAACTAATGTGCTCACTCACAGAATCAGACACTGCTGCTTTTATATTACACATTTCCGTTATGAATTATGATACTGTTGGTTTGCTGATCCGTTGAGTCAGATTGATCAACAGCAGAGACTGGGGAGCTGCACCATCTGGACAAAGAGTTTATAAAGTCTACAACTGCGATTTAAAATGCGATAAAACATTTTTTGCAGGTTTGCTGAGCTTGTTTGAAGGGCTACACAATTTGGACAACATTTTGTGATTATGTTTAAACATGGTAAAATAATCAATATCATATATAATCAATATGATATTATTATGATTAGCAATTAAAAATACATACATGACAATAAATTAAAAGAAAAGAAATTTTTATGTGAATGTGTTTTTTATTTGATTAATGTTGCAGCAGTTTTTGACCTTTAGTGTCTCGATGACGGTTTGATTCACTGATTTGGTTAGAATTAGCTTTGTTTCTTCATCCTGATCCAGATGTTTTGGAACGATCCGCATGTAAAGCTGCCGTGACTATACTGTGTTCTTACAGTCTCAAAATAACCTGATAAATGTCAAATATACAGCAGTAACCCGCAGCCATCTCAATGTTCTCATGACTCCTCCTGTAAACTGCTGAACTGTACTGTAACTCTGCTGTAGCTTCAGGTGCGAGGGTTTGCCTTCGGTTGTTAGTTTTCTCTTCGTGGGTTGTGTTCTGAAAGCGCATTCAAATCCAGCTGAATAGTTCACAAACAGGAAGATGAGACATTTGATTATGGCAACAAAACGTTCACGAATGAGTCACCTTCAGCCTGAGCAAAACACAGCATATTAATATCTGAGAAACAAAACCCCAGCGCTGGGAACCGAGTCTGTTAATGGGTTCACTGGGCAGAGGACCAAAGAAACTTTACTGAAATGTCATCTCGTGTGTACGGAGAACACGTGAAACTGAAATATGATTGTGATCCGGGGCGCCCCAAATGATGTAGTCTGCAATTAATATCACTTTATTAAATAAATAAGTGAACAAACACTCCAGGCTTCTGCAGCTTCTCAAAACTAATTAAAAGAAACACAAGAAGTTTGTCCTGCGGCTCCATCAGGGAAAATAAATCTGCTTTCAGTGAGTCCAACACACCATCAGTGAGTCCAACACACACAAATAAATCTGTTTTCAGTGAGTCAAACACACCATCAGTTTTCAGTGGCAAGGCAAGTTTATTTATATAGCACATTTCATACACAATGGCAATTCAAAGTGCTTTACATAGAAGAAATGAAAATAATTAAAAGAAATAAGAATAATTAAAACAGTTTAGAAAAATAAAATACAGTACAGTACAGACAGTCGGACGAACATTGGCACAGTGCTCATTCAGTAAATGCACAGCTAAACAGAAGTGTTTTGAGTCTGGATTTGAAAGTGACTACTGTAGGAGCACATCTGATCTCCTCTGGAAGCTGTTCCAGCATAATAACTAAAAGCAGATTCGCCATGCTTAGAGTGAACCCTTGGTATTTCTAGCTGATATGATCCTAATGATCTGAGTGATCTGTTGGGTTTATATTCAGTGAGCATATCTGCAATGTATTGAGGTCCTAGGCCATTGAATGATTTATATACCAGTAATAATACTTTAAAATCAATCCTAAATCTAACTGGGAGCCAGTGTAAAGACCTGAGGACTGGTGTGATATGTTCATATTTTCTGGTTCTGCTCAGAATCCTGGCGGCAGCGTTCTGTATGAGCTGCAACTGTCTTATGGTCTTTTTGGGAAGGCCAGTGAGGAGTCCATTACAGTAATCCACCCTGCTGGTGATGAAAGCATGCACAAGTGTCTCTAAGTCTTGTCTGGAAACAAAGCATCTAATTCTTGCAATATTTGTCAGATGATAGTATGCTGATTTAGTTATTGCTTTGACATGACTACTGAAACTAAGCTCTGACTCTAGTGTCACACCAAGATTCCTGACTTGATGTTTAGTTGTTTGACCCCTGGAGTGAAGGTATGCGTTCACCTTGAGAACTTCATCTTTGTTTCCAAATGCAATGACTTCAGTTTTGTCTTTGTTTAACTGAAGAAAGTTTTGACACATCCAACTGTTGACTTCATCAATGCATTGGCACAGGGAGTCAATGGGGCTGTAATCGTTAGGCGATAGGGCTAAGTAGATCTGTGTGTCGACTGCATAGCTGTGGTAGATCTGTGTGTCGACTGCATAGCTGTGGTAGAGCTGTGTGTCGTCTGCATAGCTGTGGTAAGAGATTTGGTTCTTTCTCATTATGTGGCTCATTGGGAGCATATACAGGTTGAACAGGAGTGGCGCAAGAATTGAGCCTTGAGGGACTCCGCATGTCATGGATGTCCACTCAGACTTATGGTCTCCTATACTCACATAATAACCTCTCCCATCTAAGTATGACCTGAACCATTTTAGGACTATCCCAGAAAGCCCCACCCAGTTTTCCAGCCTGTCCAGAAGTATGTTATGATCGACAGTGTCAAATGCAGCACTGAGGTCGAGTAGTACCAGCACTGATAATTTGCCTGAGTCAGTATTTAAGCGAATATCGTTTATTATCTTTATGAGCGCTGTCTCTGTGAGTCCAACACACGATCAGTGAGTCAAACACACACAAATAAATCTGTTTTCAGTGAGTCAAACACACCATCAGTGAACACACAAAAAAATCATGATGCGAACAGGTTAAATGGTCCTGTAAAAAATAATCACAGCCCTCGCGGCCAAACATGACGAGACGAGTTTCCTCTAGTGGAAGCGTTAGGTACTGCAGCCGGACAACATCTCACTGACAGATCAGCTTTTGAGATATCAACCTCAGATCTGGAACACAACTTGTTTAGATTTATGGCTTTGATTTTCTCGCAGTTTTAGAGTGAAACATGATTTTGAAAATATATATTTCATATAAAAATTGAAAATAGTATTTTGTGCATTTTTCATAACAATAAACATGAAATAATGTAACTTTTTCTAAGTTCACTTTTTCCACTTCAGCAATAATCTGCCGAGTGTCGTCTTTAAGAGATCAAGCTTCAGTCTGTCGCTCTAAAGCGTTCAACATTTACCACAGTTTAATTTTTTTATTTAATTTAACATTTAATTTTCAAAAAGTGAATAAATGGATTATAAATACAGCGTAAATATAATTTTGTATAAAAAAGAAATCCCCTAAAAATACTAAATATTAAATAAAAAGCAAAAAAATATTATTATTATTGTTATTGACAAAAAATATGTATGTTGGTCATTTTTGACCGTCACGCAAAGTGTTTCATGTGTTTTTAATGAGTTTTATTAATGAAGAACACTATACTGACTCTCTCTCTCTCTCTCTCTCTCTCTCTCTCTCTCTCTCTCTCTCTCTCTCTCCCTCTCTCTCTCTCTCTCTCTCTCTCTCTCCCTCTCTCTCTCTCTCTCTCTCTCTGTAGAATACTGACGATCTGTTAGTAGCGTCCGCTGAATGTCCGAGTGATGATGAAGATCTCGAGGAGTGTGAGCCTGGAAACGGTGAGTCAATCTGAACATCTGTGGGAGTTTTTTTATGTGCTGAAACACACACACACACACACACACACACATCATGATCTCGTCCCGTCTGCAGCTGTGATTGGACAAACTGTGCCTCACTTCTCCAACCTAAAATAATGTCACTCAGTGGGTTTATAGTGTATATTGTTCCATCAAATAAAGAAACGTGTGTCTGGTCGTTGAATGGTCGAGTCTGACATTTAGAAAACAGAGATTATCTCCTTGTATTCCATCATGCCGTGGGATGAATGCTTATTCTCCTGCAGTTTGCTTCTGGAGTGAGTTCCTGTAGTTTTGAGGGTTATTG
>NC_140211.1:715120-721721 GCF_951802725.1 Rutilus rutilus
TCACAAACACACAACCATTACTCACAAACACACAACCGTTACTCCACAAACACACAAACGTTACTCACAAACACACAACCATTACTCACAAACACACAACCGTTACTCACAAACACACAACCGTTACTCACAAACACACAACCGTTGTTCACAAACACACAACACCGTCTGAAACGTACACCTGCTGGATAGATGGAGTTGTAGACACTCAGGATAGAGGAATCATGAGATCAGTGTGTAATGATGAATAAATCATCTTTAAAGAGATCCAGAACGACTCAGAAAACCGCAGGTTGATTTATAGCTATAAATATCAAACATAAAGTCGGATCCATCAGCTTTATTGAAACATTCAATTATCTCTTCGTATATAATCAAGATGCTCTTAATTTATCAGTTGCAGAAGCAAGTCTAACAAAACAAACATGAATATTTCCCCGCGCTGCGTATTAATGTGTGTTTGATGTGAAGCGAGTGCATTTGTAGAGGTTAATCTCAGTCTCTGAGCTCCAGTGTCTTCTGTGGTGAATTATTAAGCGCTCGTACCCGCCGTCACTCCAGCGCTTCGCTTCAAAATTAAATTAGCTAAGAGAGAGACAGCTCCAGTCTCTGGCTTCCCAGTGTCCCGAGCGCTCGCAGCTAACACCCGTCAGGTTTACTCCCGGTTCATTAGCTGTAAAACGCTTTTCTGGAAGTTTCCCTGCTCTGATGAATTCTCACTGTTTTAGACTCTTTTCGTTGTGCTGATCTAGTCTGGTCATAAACGTGATCCAGTAGATCATCCGTTCGTCTCTCAGGGTTCTGCTCGAACTCTAGGACTCCAGGAACATTAGACTGAAGGAGAGAGAGCGGAAGTTTTCCATCATGGAGCCAAAAATAAAACTGAAACCCTTTTTCTAGCAATTCTGAGAAAAAAGTCAGAGTTGCTAGATATAAAAGTCAGGATTGCTAGATATAAACTCAAAATTTTGTGGAAAAAATGTCAGAATTGTGAGATAAAAAGTCACAATTACCTTTTTTATATTTTCGTTCCGTGGCGAAAACAAGCTTCTATAAGAAAGAGCTTTCGGAAGGTGGTTTTACCGTGTTTTTGTCTTGTTGTCGTGTTCGCTGCTTGTTTTGCAGTATTTCCATTTTCTGTCTTAAAACTGCGGTATAAGTACAAGAGTGCGGAAAATAGGTCAGGATTGTGAGATAATTTTTTTATTGTCTCTAAAAAGCATAATGGATTGCGAGATGTAAATTCAGAATTCCGAGAAAAAAGTCAGAATTGCAATTATTTTGTAAAGTCGCAATTGTGAGAAAAAAAGTCGCAATTACCTTTTCCATATTTTCGTCCTGTATAGCGAAAACAAGCTTCTATAAGAAAGGTTTCGGAAGACGGTTTTAATGTATTTTTAGTTCTTCTAGCAATTCTGAGAAAAAAGTCAGGATTGTGAGATAAGTTTTTTTTTTATCGTCTCTAAAAAACATAATGGATTGCGAGATGTAAATTCAGAATTCCGAGAAAGAAGTCAAAATTGCAGTTTATTTATAAAGTCGCAATTACCTTTTTCATATTTTCGTCCTGTATAGCGAAAACAAGCTTCTATAAGAAAGGTTTCGGAGGTGGTTTTACCGTGTTTTTGTCTTGTTGTCGTGTTCGCTGCTTGTTTTGCAGTATTTCCATTTTTTTCTCTTAAAACTGCAGTATAAGTACAAAGTGTGGAAAAAAGGTCAGAATTGTGAGATACGTTTTTTTTATCGTCTCTAAAAAACATAATGGATTGCGAGATGTAAATTCAGAATTCCGAGAAAGAAGTCAAAATTGCAGTTTATTTATAAAGTCCGCAATTACCTTTTTCATATTTTCGTCCTGTATAGCGAAAACAAGCTTCTATAAGAAAGGTTTCGGAAGACGGTTTTAATGTATTTTTAGTTCTTCTAGCAATTCTGAGAAAAAAGTCAGGATTGTGAGATAAGTTTTTTTTTTATCGTCTCTAAAAAACATAATGGATTGCGAGATGTAAATTCAGAATTCCGAGAAAGAAGTCAAAATTGCAGTTTATTTATAAAGTCGCAATTACCTTTTTCATATTTTCGTTCTGTATAGCGAAAACAAGCTTCTATAAGAAAGGTTTCGGAAGACGGTTTTAATGTATTTTTAGTTCTTCTAGCAATTCTGAGAAAAAAGTCAGGATTGTGAGATAAGTTTTTTTTTTATCGTCTCTAAAAAACATAATGGATTGCGAGATGTAAATTCAGAATTCCGAGAAAGAAGTCAAAATTGCAGTTTATTTATAAAGTCGCAATTACCTTTTTCATATTTTCGTCCTGTATAGCGAAAACAAGCTTCTATAAGAAGGTTTCGGAAGGTGGTTTTACCGTGTTTTTGTCTTGTTGTCGTGTTCGCTGCTTGTTTTGCAGTATTTCCATTTTTTCTCTTAAAACTGCAGTATAAGTACAAAAGTGTGGAAAAAAGGTCAGAATTGTGAGATACGTTTTTTTTATCGTCTCTAAAAAACATAATGGATTGCGAGATGTAAATTCAGAATTCCGAGAAAGAAGTCAAAATTGCAGTTTATTTATAAAGTCGCAATTACCTTTTTCATATTTTCGTCCTGTATAGCGAAAACAAGCTTCTATAAGAAAGGTTTCGGAAGACGGTTTTAATGTATTTTTAGTTCTTCTAGCAATTCTGAGAAAAAAGTCAGGATTGTGAGATAAGTTTTTTTTTTATCGTCTCTAAAAAACATAATGGATTGCGAGATGTAAATTCAGAATTCCGAGAAAGAAGTCAAAATTGCAGTTTATTTATAAAGTCGCAATTACCTTTTTCATATTTTCGTCCTGTATAGCGAAAACAAGCTTCTATAAGAAAGAGCTTTCGGAAGGTGGTTTTACCGTGTTTTTGTCTTGTTGTCGTGTTCGCTGCTTGTTTTGCAGTATTTCCATTTTTTCTCTTAAAACTGCAGTATAAGTACAAAAGTGTGGAAAAAAGGTCAGAATTGTGAGATACGTTTTTTTTATCGTCTCTAAAAAACATAATGGATTGCGAGATGTAAATTCAGAATTCCGAGAAAGAAGTCCGAATTGCAATTTATTTATAAAGTCGCAATTACTTTTTTCATATTTTCGTCCTGTATAGCGAAAACAAGCTTCTATAAGAAAGAGCTTTCGGAAGGTGGTTTTACCGTGTTTTTGTCGTGTTCGCCGCTTGTTTTGCAGTATTTCCATTTCCGCTGTCTTCAAACCGCAGTATAAGCCCAGAAGTGTGTGTGTTTAGTGATGTCTTCTCGCTGTTGGAGCTGCTGCTGGTGTTCAGTACAGTTTGAAATGACTGATTTAATTCTGTGTATCTATTTCTCAGTATCAATGTTCGGCCAGTTAGACCATAATGCATCTCTTGCAGTTCGCCATCTCTTGAGAAGGATTTGCAGCAGACCGTGGTATGCGTCATTTGTTGCAGTTTCAGAAATAAAAGCAAAGGTGTGAAACATGTATAAAGCAGTGATTACTCCAGTAACTGATGGTGCTCATGAGTCTGCACTGCGGTGAAGATGTTTGTGTGTATAAAACGATGTTGGCCTTGTTGAAGCTGTCACAGGAGGCAACGTTTGACCAATCACAGACTGTGTCACTGGGGGAATCTTTCCCGAGATTCATCACGAACACACACGAGCAGCGACTGACCGGCTGATGGTTCAGCGATGTGTGTGTCGTGTGGATTGAGAGTTTGAGAACCCGTTTCAGATCTCTTCGCTCACTTCCATAGAAGATAATCATCCGGATTCAAGGTTCCTCTCCCCTGATCCTTCCCTCTCTGGGAATGGATTGCTTTGGGAAGTTGCATATTGTAAGATATTCCAACAAACTGAATAAAAGCAGGAGATATGATTGAGCCCGGTGGCACCTAAAATCAGCAAACTAGTTTTGTCAGTGACTGAATTATCAGACTCCATTCGAAGCTCTTGACAGATCATTCCTCTAAACGGCTGGTCGCCTCGAGCGGCTTTTTCCGGCAATCGATATAAAAGATGCTTCCGTGAACAGACATTAATTTAATCCAGATCGACGCGGTGAACCGTTCCCCAGACTCTCAACCCGCAGACACACATCTCACATTGGGGCTGTTGGGTGGGACGAACTCTGTGAAAGATATCATTAACACACTGTTTCCTTTTCAGCTTCTAACCCAAAGATTTTAACTCTGTGTTATGAATGTTAATATCACCTTTTCTCCCAGTGGATTCACAGTTTCTTTGGGTTTAATGAGTCTGTTCTTCTGCAAACATGAAGCTCTTTTTGAAGGTTGGTTAAGGGGAGGGTGCCGTGTTGATGCCATGGTTTGAGGAGGTTTCAGATCACAGTCCTTCCCCCTCAAGCTGCTTGAAACGCAATGTTTGTCACACTAATTTGCCTCATCATATGAATAACAATGATATGCATTATGTGTTTAAACAGAAAAAGCTCTTCTGCACCCCATTTTCATAGACTTCTGCTCCATTAAAAGGTGTCTAAATCTGATTAGCGTAATGTCAAACGAAAACTTGTAGAATTTAACTTTTGGCATTGCTTGACACTCTGAGAAAAAAAACAGGCCTTTGTTATTCATGCTATGAGATTTCCAAAGGACAGGCTTATGGATAATTATGTTGAAAGATTTGGTCTGTGTTTTGGGGAGGGGGAAATCTTGTGGGACAGTAATTTGAAAATATCACCTTCGGTATCCCGGGGTGAGAGTGGGAAGTTTTGCATATAGATCCTCATCATTAGCGAGATATCACCATGCCAACGGGGAGCGGGGATTATGAGCTTTTTGAGCTCCGGGAAAAACGTTCAGTGAATGATGAATTCAAAACACTTTACCTTACTTTGAAACATGGGGTGAAATTTGTTTATCACTATCCGAGAACAATCTTACACAGCTTTCTTTTTGTAATTTTTTTTTTCATGCAAAAATCATGCGGCCAATTTGTTAATGTAAGTGACCTGTACTACGTGGTTTGCTATCTTGTTAAACATGCAGTCAGTGAGTGGAGGTTAGCATAGATAGCGTTAGCATTAGCATTAGCATTAGCACTAGCACTAGCACTAGCACAGCCAAGTCTGTATGTACTGTACAGTAGATGTAGAACTGTTTTTGTAGGATTTATTTGAATGTACATTCTAGTTTATGCTCTGGGTAGCACATTATGCTTAAGTTTTAAATTATTTTCTGTATTATTCTAACCCTGTAATCAAGTATACCACAGTAATTCTTTAGCATTAGCCTAGCTGTTTATAGTCTGATTTTAAATAGATGCTAACCAAACTAACTTTAGAACTAACCTCATTAAGTCTTAGTCCTGTTCTAATGATGGTTCTTCTCTCTCTCTTGTTCATTTGTCTCGCTCGGGTTCCAACTAATGCCGTCTTCCTTCTCTCTTTCATCCTAGGAGGTGAACTAGTGTTGCCAATTATAACAGTGGATTCCCTTGACCCCCCATCAATTGCAACACATTACCCTGTTATTCCCCCGCCCCCGACCTATCGCCCCTTCCTCACCTTGCACGAGACCACCAAAGAGTCTCTCGCCCTGCCCGGGCGACCCCCTTGTCCACTAGACCAGGAGGACTGCGAAGAGCCCATGGAGGTCTCGGCCTACGGCTCGGGCGAGATGACGGAGTCCGACGATGAGGATTACTATAAAAACTCGCCCCTTGTCACTGATCGGACGGTACTCCCGCCTCCCCCCCGGGGCGATCGCCCCTTCGCCCGTTTGCCCAACTCCCATCGGCCACCGCTCCCCTTCACCCCTACGGCCCCACCAGTTTCCCGGCTCAAACCTGGCGTCAACACTGGCCCCAACATCCCGGCGGGTAAAATGAACACTCGTGACCAAGTGCTCCTGCCGCCCGCCCAGCCGTCGGGCGACCCTGAACACGGCGGGCGGCATCGACATAACCCAGGTATAACGTATCCCCCCAATTTCCCCCATGTCCCCACTACAGACCCCTCGTCACCAGACCGAGGGCCGCCGGGAGCAGTGGAGGTGATCCGCGAGTCCAGTAGCACGACGGGAATGGTTGTGGGGATCGTAGCCGCGGCCGCTCTCTGCATCCTCATCCTCCTCTACGCCATGTACAAGTACCGAAACCGTGACGAAGGCTCCTACCAGGTGGACCAGAGCCGCAACTACATTAGCAACTCAGCCACGCAAAGCAACGGCACCCTAGTGAAGGAGAAGCAGCCCGGCGCAGCCAAGACGGGCACTAAGAGCAAGAAAAACAAAGACAAGGAGTATTACGTCTGAGCTCGGCCTCCAAAGGGACTGAGGTGGGAGAAGGAGAGAGAAAAGGGAGATTTTTCGGCAGTTAACCGGTCACTTATAGTGCTCTGACATCAGTCTTCTTTAATTTCCTGTCTCGTCTAGCTGTTGGCCTAATTTCCAGCGAGAGCTGAAGAGTACGAAGGTGTCTATAGGGTTTGGAATCATTCCTTCCCTCATTTACAATTTTTGATAGCTAATCCCTGTTATGAAAAGAAACTCTGCAAACCTTTTGTATGGATGAAAAGTGGATTTTTCCGCACACTTGATTTGACGCTCTAGTTTGTTCTTTGTAAATATTTCTCGAGTCCT
>NC_140211.1:721921-749421 GCF_951802725.1 Rutilus rutilus
TCTGTGGATGATCCCTTCAGCCGCCAGAACTCTCGGAGGCCCGCGGTCACCCCACTTTTCAGCAGATATTCGTCATGTGTGTTTGAGGGTTCCACAGGGCTCTTGGTTTCTGCCTAGTACCATCATTCAAGAACCCGAAACACAACCCCCAACAGCAAAGGGACACATCCATGTACACAGATGTTTGAAGAGGACTCGTGAACACGGCTGATCAAGACCCACGTCACGTCAACAAACCATATCAGTGGACAACAGCAGAGACTTGGATGATAGGATGCTTTTTGGTTTTGTTTTCTATGTGTGTGCGTGCTTTCTTTTTTATTTTGTCACAATGTTGTTCCAGTTAACGTACGTCCCGGGTAGGGAACGTGAACTCTCCTGCGTCTTTGAGCACGTTCTCTCAGGAGGAAAGTAGGTATGAACTCTGCGCATTTAAGAAGACGGAACAAACTCTCTTGAAAGAAAGACGATATGGCCTGTTTCTTGGAAGATGTACATCTTGAACTCTAGTATTCTAATTTTCTCAACTCTATTAAAAGAACTAAACTCTACACTGAAAAGAAAATGTTTAAAACAGTTTGTGAAATGTCTAAATATTTGAATCTCATCCCAGTGCTAAAAGAGATGTGTTTTTCCTAATTATCATCCCTAAGAAAAAAAAAAAGAGAAAAAAAGATCAGCGAATCAGATTCCAGAAAGCAGATGCTCCTTTGAATATTAAACAGAAAATACGATTTGGTTTACAAGAAAACATTTCCTTTACCTCTCCTTGTATCCGGGAGACTTTGATCCTCCGACTCTCTCCTCTGTTTGAATCATGTCGCTCGCTTTACCCAGCGTGTGGAGGGCTGTTCATACGCCATATTCTCTCAACGTGGACCAGACACCATCAGCATTTGATTTCACTCTTCCATCTCTGAGTGTTTGTGTGCTTGTGTGTCTGTATGAATGTTTCCATTATTTCCGATCCTGTTCAGGTTTGTCAGTTGCATTTCTCCTCAGCTCCCTTGTTCTTTCTAAATGTTATTGTAGAGTGTTCCAGTGAGATGAATCTGCATACGTGTATATTAACAGAAGGGAATACAATTGGTTATATACTTCTTACACCCTGTGTCGTGTGCTTATTTAACATTCACACATTTCTTCCAGAACATTCTTCCTCACTTCAGCTCAACACAAACCCTTTGAGAGGGTAAACTAGAGTGCATTTATAGGCCAGTGTAACTCCATTACAACCTTCATTCACATCACGATGAAGCTGTACACGAGTGCCGGTGAGTCTTTGATTCTCATAATGCGGTTACAATTTCAAGATCATTTGCGATTCACATCTGGAAGACATCTTGTGCGTACGTTTGCTTGCATTACATTTGCGCATGCTTCAAATGATTATTCATATATGTAAATATGCACTACTTTAACAAGAAGACAAGGCGATGCAGCTGTGTGGAAAAACGAATAAAGTACAGCAGTCACAGCAGCAATCGTTCTCCCCTTTGTCATATTTAAAGTTTATTACGTGCCCAACTCGGAAACTCGGGTATCAAAATTATCTCTGAATTTCCCAGAATTAAATACAACTTGAGAAGGCATTCGTGTCCAATTTCCAACTAGGAAACTCCAACTACGAATTTCCAACTTGGAATTTTCAACTAGGAATTTTCATCAAGGAAACCCTGACTATGAATTTCCAGCTAAGAAACTCGTATTTATGATAATTGCAATACTGTGTATAAAACATACAATATGCTTCAAATGGTTATACATATATATGTAAATATGCAGTACTTTAACAAGAAGACAAGGCGATACAGCTGTGTGGAAAAACGAATAAAGTACAGCAGTCACAGCAGCAATCGTTCTCCCCTTTGTCATATTTAAAGTTTATTACGCGCCCAACTCGGGTATCAAAATTATCTCAGAGTTTCCGACTTGGAATTTCCAATTAGTAATTTCTGACTATGAATTTATC
Source organism: Rutilus rutilus (assembly GCF_951802725.1). Classification (NCBI taxonomy): domain Eukaryota; kingdom Metazoa; phylum Chordata; class Actinopteri; order Cypriniformes; family Leuciscidae; genus Rutilus; species Rutilus rutilus. The sequence goes on from NC_140211.1 coordinate 723,894, forward strand.
TATGATAGACAGATGAAAAAATGCAGAAAAAAGAACAAGGTTCTTCTAAGGACAAAAGACATCAGGACTGAAGATGTGAAAGATTGAAAGTGTTGGAAAGTGCAGATGTGTTTTAGAACACACACACACACACACACACACACACACACACACACACACACACACACACACACACACACACACACACACACACAGGCTCTCCTCTTTCTGTTTCCATGGAAACAGGCTTCAGCCTTCATGATTGTGTGTGTGTGTGTGTGTGTTTGGGGGTTTAAACAGTTCTCCAGTGATCTCTGGAAATAAAAGAGGACAGAGGAAACTGAAGATGAAGAGGATGAAGAGGCAGAGCAGCAACTGTGTTCATGACCCGTTAATGAAGAATGACTGGAGTTTAAAACCCTTTATTTCAGCGATCACAAGCACAAACTGTCAAAGAAACACATTACTAGAACAACGTGTGACTCTTCAAGTCCTGGAAATCACACACACGTCTGGCTTGACTACGTTCAGTATTTATGATGCACACAAATCATATTATATTCCAAAAACATAATTCGCCTAATGTTCCAGTGTCGAGGGAGAATCTGCTAATAAAACTCGCCGGCTGGTGAATTTATCACAAATATACGAGAGAGAAACAGCTCTAGAAACCAAAATACACTTACAAATGTTGTAAATACAGTTAAATACATGATGGCAGTATTTAGTATTTAGCTTTATTTAGTGAATTATAATAATCCAGTTCGCATGATCGTTCCTCCTCTGTCCGAGTGATATCTCTGAGGGTCAGCGACGGCGTGTTGGAGCTCGCCACTGGTGAGATTATTACAGCACATCTGCACACACACTTTAATCATCAGCATGTAATGTGTGAACACGGGGAACCGCTGCCATATCTCTTCTGTTTCTGTCGCTTCTCTCTTTAATAACTCTTGAACTCTGCGTTTGTATGAAACACACTCTTTGTGTGTGTGTGTGTGTGTGTGTGTGTGTGCGTGTGCGTGCGTACGTGTGTGCGCGCGCGTGTGTGTGTGTGTGTGTGTTTCCGTTCAGGAACTAATACAAGTATATTGTGTGAATATGGATTGCTTTACTGTATGGTTTAATGACAAACGCACTGGTTTATAATACATCGGAATAACCAGACACATACTGGTGTAGAGCCATCGCTCTGATCACGTGTACAGCCGTTATACACTGGTTTGTTCAAGTAAACATTGGGCTCCTCAAATATGCAATGGTTTCCCCAACTATATATTGGTTTCCATACATTGGTTGGCTCCAGTACATATTTATATTGTTTTTTATACATTGGTTTCCTCGACTACATACTGGTTTAGAGACATTAAAGTTTGTTCATTTATACACTGGTTTGTCGCAGTACTGGTAAGGACACACTGGTTTGCTGGTGAGTTGATGGGGTTTTCACAACTGTTTTCTACATGTCAAAATATTGTTTTATTACTTTAAACAAGAGGTATAACTAAGAGTGTATAGAGTGCACATCATTTGCCTAAGTATTAAAATTAATATACACTCCTTAAAATTTTGATTCATCCAAAGTGTATTTCCCAGAGTGATTTCTCTGTTCCTCGTGTGAAGTCGTGGAGTTTCCAGTAATACATTAATAACACAGACACACAGAGGAAGCAGGAGTTTAATAAAGCATTGCTGATCAGGCCCGTTGATTTTTATTATAATGAAAGCATTTGTATATTCTGACAGTTTCTGTTGACCTGATTCAGTGCGTGTGTGTGTGTGTGTGTGTGTGTGTGTGTGATATATAAACCATATTCACTTCATTACATCACTGCTGTCACAGTAATCTGGAGTGAAGCGTGTAGAGTGTGTTTGCTGTTCTCCCTCCAAGTGTGTGTGTGTGTGTGTGTGTGTGTGTGTGAGAGACAGGTGATGTACCTGCGGTCTCCATGGAAACAGTGTTAGCACAGACTCTCTCCTGCTGAGTCCACATGAGGAAAAATCATGTTTTGGTAAATCTCAAAATGATGACGTTCTGCATTCTGCTCTTCTTTTTAGATTTGATCTCAGAATTATGACTAGAATTTCATAATTTTGACTTTTTGTCAATATCAACTTTGTCATAATTTCAACTTGTCAAATTTATGACATAAAAAGTTACAATTATGGCATTAGTTGAACTTGACCATTTTATACCACAATTTTAATATTGTCGTCATAATTCCGACTTTGATGTCACATTTTCAACTTTTTATGTCAATCTCATCTTTGGCAGAAGTACAACTGTTTATGTCATCATTTTATTTTTTTGTCAATTTTGACTTGCCATAATTTCAACTTTGTCATAATTTCTACTTATTTTAAAATGTCTACTTTTAATGTAACTGATTTTCAGGATTATTGATGTATAGGAAGTTCAAAAGAACAGCAATTATTTAAAATACTAACATTATAAATGTTTTTACTGTCACTTTTGATCAATTTAATATTTACATTTATATTCACACACGCATGCGACACTGAACACACACACACACACAGAGAGAGAGAGAGAGCGCTGATGTGTGTGTGATGCGAGGACTCGTCCAGGATCACAGCGCCTCCTAGAGGATACTAATGCAGTCAGAGAATAAACGCCTCATTACACACTCAAATCAGTAAAACTATAAATACAAATAAAATAAAATCTAAAACACGTATGTTCTTTCTGCTAGTTGCCAAGGCAAGATTTCTCAGTTTTAGTTATTTTATCTTGATGTACTGAAATAAAAATGACATAACACAACAAAATTACTAAAACTTTAATTAAAATGTAAATCAAAACAGAACATTTATATATATATATATATATATATATATATATATATATATATATATATATATAAACTGATTTAAAACATTAATTGAAAACCATTATATTATCTCAGTGATAATAAAATAATGTGTCAAAATAATCCAACAATATACAAACGTCTAATTGTTTTTAATTAAGATATTATACTTAACATTTTCAAAAGAGGTTGACTTTTTTAACAATTTAAATATAACCTATATCTTTCATATTACAGTAAAACATTACCAGATTTGTAATGTACAGCCATATAAAATAATGAAAATAATGTTAAAATGCTATTTTTCTTTAAGAATGAGCAGGGCGTGTTTCATATGAATATTTACAGTGATTTTAAGAGAAATAACTGCAGTAGATTGGAGATTTGAACAGACAAACGTAAGCAGGTTTAGAGTCTTGTTAAACTTTATTTGGTCTTGCTCCTTTTTTCAGTCTTTTTCTCTTTTTTTATTTAAATTGAAAAGTTCCACAGGTTAAAACCCTTTACAATGAGCAACATACACATTCAGACGTTCTTTAAGACACACACAAACAAATGGAGTGATTAGGACCAGCCCATTGAAAGACACACACACACACACACACACACACACACGCGCGTTATAAGGGCTTCACAAATATGCAATATATCGCAATAAGCTTCAAATAAAAGAGTCATCATCGCCTGAAGGCTTCCTCAGACGGCAGGTAGTGGAGGATCTGAGAGTCCGAGTCTCGAGCTCGTTCTCAAACACAACGAGGATAAAAGAAAGACAGAGGAAGAAGAGTTAAGACACGTCTCTTCTTCTGTTTCAGTAAACCAGATTTGTCCCTTTGCAGCACCCTTAACTCCAGTGAAGAACAAAAGCAGAATATCTCCTAAAATAGCTCGTAATAAAGCATCCTAAGGTGGACTGTGTCTCAATCCAGTGTGTTAAAGGCCTCAGTAATAAATATTAATAGCTTCAAAACTTTATTGATTCAGCTTCATACAGTACGACTCTCGATCGCATGACGAGCAGAAGCGTGATTGTCGAGCCGATTATCTTCACACACACACACACGCGCGCACGCGAGGAGAAACGATCTGCTCGACCTGAGCTGTGGTGTGTCTGGACTCGAGCAGGAGAAGCCCACATCTATGGAAGCTTGGTAGAAAAATAAAAAGATAATCACTGTTATTATTATAATATATTCGGAGAGAAACCTCTCAACTTCAGATCGGAATCAAACGCAACGTTCATGTCTTTGATAATACAGTTGGGAAACCGCAATCTCAAAATGATGAGTTTTTAACTTGCGACTCCGAGGAAGAAAGGAAAAAAAAAAAAAAAAAAAAAAAAAAAAAAAAGTTCAGCTTTCGAGATGTAACTCAGAATTATGAGTTAATAACTAATTGTGAAACAAGCTCGCAACTGTGAGAAATCTATAGAATTATCAGATAAAAAGTTGCAATCACCTTTTTATGTATTATTTCATGGTGAAAACAAAAAAATCTCAATTGCAAGACGTAAACTCAGAATTCTCTCTCGATCTTAAATCCTTTGCATATTGCTTATGAGAAGTGATCTGTCATTAAAAATAAATCAAAATGCTTGAGAAATAAAATTCTTGAGTTAGAGGAGCATGAAGACTGGAGAGACTGGAAGCGCAGATGAGGAAGAGAGACAGCTGAAGCTCCCGAGGGAATGACTGCGGTGATGAAGAGCCTCCAGCAGGGGGAGACAGAGAGACACTGCGGATCAACACTAGAGGAACAGCAGGTCGATAAAGCGAGAGAGAGAGAGCAGGTTTGAGGCATGTTTGGGTTCGCTCTCCTGCTACAGTCCACCTGTGTGTTTCCCAGGTCAAGTGGAAATCAGTTCACTAAATAATGTAAACTTGACCGACTGCTTCATTTCCACTTTAAATAATAAAGCTAAGTCTAGTCCACTTCTCCTGCCCAAACACCACCAGCGAGGTCAGAGGTCGCAGAGCGTTTCTCGACGCGGCTAAACACACATTTCTCTTCTCTGCTCGTGTGAAATCACGGACACTTTCTTTGGCACATGCGTGGATGTGTAATGGATTCTCCCGCACACTATCGCCGTGATAAACCTGGGCTGACATCATGAGTTTGACTGCAGAGACTCTGAATATTAGACCGCGAAGACCCCGTATACTTCAAGCCGAAACATTAATTAGCGTGAGTTTAAACCAAATCAGGACAAAACAAAGTAAGTCTGGAGTTTGTTTCGGGAACTTTCTGAGAAACACCTTTGAATTGTAATTGGTCAGTGGTGATGATGCAATAGGTGGGTGTGGCTTTGAGGCTCCGCCTTCTTTGCCATTTTTTCTCTTCAGTTCGTCGAGGTCCGAGTTGCTCAAGTATTTCGTTCTTTTCCCCCGTTAGAAAGAGCGATAGAGAACGTGGCCCTGATTATATCGGGGCCTTAAAGCGGATCAACCCATCCGAGAGGAAAACATGAGGTTCTGAGACTCCCGACACTCAACGCTCTTCCTTTCCCAGATTACATGGGAATCTCCTGTGGTTTCACTTCCCAGAGTTAGCATGGATTAGGGCTGCCCAACCCTGGAAAACACTGACATCGCAATATTTACTCTTTCTGTGATATATATATATATAGTGATATTTAGAAAGTCTAGGGATGCACGATATATCGGTATCGGCCGATATCTGTTCATTTTAATGTTATCGTTATCAGCCCAATGAAAACATGTGGCCGATATATTAAAGCTGATGAATAATGTGTTATTTCCCTCAGACTCTTCAGATGCGCACTGTTCAACATGATGGCTTTGAATTACGTGAAATATGATCGAAATCACTTAAAAAAAAAGGAAAATACTGTTAAGTACAACATATCTGTCATATAAGCCGCTTTCCGACCGGAGGAACCTTTTCACAGTTCCTAGAACTATTGGCTAAAGTACCCGGATGTCGGCGTGTTCGCACCGCAGGAACTAGGAACGATTTTAGTTCTAGGAACTCCATTTGTAGGAACTAATTTGGGTCCTACTTCAGAGTAGGGTCTAAACCAGCACTATAGGAACTATCCGTGACGTTAGTGTACGCTGATTGACCGAACGCACGCGGAACACCAGCACCCGCCATTTTTAAAACAGCTAGAATGTAAACACAGATTATAGCCTATATATTTACTCCATAAACGAACTATGCAAACATGGAAAACAGTGATAGATGGGCCTCTAAACCTTTATGCTGAAGAGAAAATCCAATGCAACTTTGAGGGGACCAAGCCAAACATGATTATGTTTATCTGCCCAGCTAGCAACACTGGAGCACACATCAACCAAACGGCATAGGCTAATAACCCTTTTTTTCATATACTGTCTACTTTCTATTACAGTTCTATCTAATAAGATATTAAACAGTACTGTTAGACAGATCGCTAACTAATAAACACAGAGAATACGAGCATTGTTTGCTCTGGCGTTCTCAGCGCCGCCAAAATAAAGGTCCGTCGCGCCGTCAAAATAAAAGTCACCGTGCCTGCGTCACTCCCTTACCCCTCCTACCAGTTCCTATGGCCACTTGGCCAGTGCGAACGCAAACAGCAAAACCGAGTTTGGGGGAGAGTAGTTCTTAGAACTGTTTAGAAGTGGACAGTTCCTAGAACTAAGTTCCTGTAACTACTTGGTCGGAAAGCGGCTATAGACTACAGACAATTATCATGAGAACATTATAATAGTGTGTTTTGGACATGGATTTTGTTTTAGTAATCAAGCTCTCAGAACTTGGATTTAGATTCATCAGCCAATATATCGGTTATCGGCTTTCAAATATAAAGAATTATCGGTTATCAGTATCGGCCAAAATTTTGGTGCATCTCTAGTTGAATCCACGTGGACCGGACGTGGACCGGACGTGGACCGGACGTGGATCAGATGTGGACCGGATGTGGACCGGATCTGGGCCGGCACCATGTTGCTGTCTGGGCTTGAATAGCTATATTTTGGAAATAACTCTAGAATGCGCAGGAGATTTTGAGTGGTGAGTCCACATGTACCAGATCCGGCCCACATCTGGACCGTGTTGAATCCACATGTACCAGATCCGGCCCACATCTGGACCGTGTTGAATCCACATGTACCAGATCCGGCCCACATCTGGACCGTGTTGAGTCCACATGTACCAGATCCGGCCCACATCTGGACCGTGTTGAATCCACATGTACCAGATCCGGCCCACATCTGGACCGTGGTGAGTCCACATGTACCAGATCCGGCCCACATCTGGACCGTGTTGAGTCCACATGTACCAGATCCGGCCCACATCTGGACCGTGATGAATCCACATGAACCAGATCCGGCCCACATCTGGACCGTGGTGAGTCCACATGTACCAGATCCGGCCCACATCTGGACCGTGTTGAATCCACATGTACCAGATCCGGCCCACATCTGGACCGTGATGAATCCACATGAACCAGATCCGGCCCACATCTGGACCGTGTTGAGTCCACATGTACCAGATCCGGCCCGGATCTTGAATAGCTATATTTTGGGAAATAACTCTAGAATGAGCAGGTGATTTTGTTGGTGAGTTTGGATTGGGAATGTTCCCACTGTTTTTGAGCAGTATCGCGATGTCAGTTTAATCTGGACGTATGGTGCAGCCCTGTTCACGGGCCAGGGTTCAGAAGCGGTCGTCTCTGGGCAGCGCCGGGGACCGGAACGGGCTGAGGCCGAGGCTCCTGCGAGGGTGGACCCGCTCCTCCACCGGCCGAGCCCAGCCCAGGTCTATGAGCGGGGAGTCGGCCGGGTTCAGCGGGGCGACCCGCAGGGACAGATTCGGGCTGCCGTTGGTTGAGCAGGGCGCCGAGCGCGAGGTCGGGAAGGGGGTGGAGAAGGGGTCAAAGGTCGACCCGTGGTCCGAGTTCATGGAAGGGTCCACCTTCAGATTGAAGGGGTCACAGTCCGGCGAGGGGAAGGGGTCACAGTTCGTGAAGGGGTTGTTGGGCGAGGGCCGGAACCCCAGGCGAGGGCTAGTGGGACTGCTGGCGGGCTTCCGAACGCCGGCTCGGTCCACGGCACCGGCCGATATGAAGCTCCACGGGTCGATGCGGGGCCGGTTCGGGGACGGGCGGGGGCGAGGCACGATGTTGACCTCCAGACGACGGGTTTTGGGGCTCCACAAACGGGGGTCCGGGTACAGGGCGAACGGCATCGGAGACTTGTCCTCTGCCTCAAACGTGTCTTGACACAACGGAAGATCCAACACTAATAAAGAGAGAGGTGAATCAGTCACAGTTCAGCAGTGCTCGGATGAAAGCTTCTGATAAACGCACAAATGTAAATGTAACATCATTTGAACCAATGACGCCACATTCACAGCATCAACTGCACGGCTTAGTTTTACTGTATTCTAATTCTTGCACTAGTAACATCAGTTTGGGCTGTTCATATTTCAATATTGAAATATTTCAAAATATTTGTAATTACTTAAAAAATGGCATCTTTTAATAGTAATAACAGTAGTTTAATATTTGCATTAAATGTTTCTGTTTAATGCAAGTCCTCTGATGTTTTTTAAACGGCTAATGCTGATGGGATTTCTAGACAGCCGATTGGCCAATAGTTATGAAGAGCTGAGTTTCTGAAGGGGTTAGGGATAGGGTTAGGGTTACCCAGCTGTGAGGAGTGCAGTCCGTGACTCGCCCTCCTCCTGCGCTCGCCGCTCTGATACGAGACCCCGGTGTCCCCGTTAGCATGAGCCGTCCAGTCTCCGGTGCTGTCCTGCGTCCTGCGGTCCCGGTCCCGGTCCCGGGGGTTTGGTGGCGGCGGGGTCAGCATCAGCGGCTTGGTCTCGGGAGGCTTCAGTGAGTCCAGGAATCCCCGGGGCAGAGAGTCTGTGCTGAAGGTGATCAGATCCCCCACGGGCTCCGGCTCCGGCTCCGGCTCGGGCGCGGGCAGGTGCGTCCGGGACGAGGCCCGTGGCGGGGGAATCGGGGGGTGCTGGGCCTCGAGGCAGCGACCCAGAGCGACGGACGCCAGCAGGGCGGCGCTGCTGAGCAGAGAGCGGTGTGTGTTCTTCGCCACACCCCGGGGATCCGGCTTCGGGGAACCACAGGGGGACGAACCCCCTTCCTCACTCTCTGAACCCTCTGACACACACACACACACACACATATGAGAGATATATATACACACTACCAGTCAAAAGATATACAGTAAAGTACGATTTATTCCTGTGATCAAAGCTGAATTTTCAGCATCATTACTCCAGCCTTCAGTGTCACATGATCCTTCACACTCTAATATGATGATCAAGAAACATTTAACATAACTTTAAGATGTTTCACTACATGAGCAGCACTGGTGTGTGTGTGTGTGTGTGTGTGTGTTTGTGTTTTACCGTTGTGGCTGGATGGTGTGACGGGTCTGTACTCCTCGAAATCAGCTTTAGATTCGTCATTCTCATTACTGTCCATGTCCAGGAGTTTGGCTCTCATCGACAGACTGACACACACACACACACACACACACATCAGACCACTTGACTTCATCCATTTTGCACACAAACGCTTTGAGAAAACCCTCACCTGTTCTCGAGTCGGAGGACCTTCGGGCTCTTGGGGCTCTTCGGGCTCAGATGTGGAGTGAATCTCCTCTCGCCGTTGGTTTGCTTGAGAGGAAGAGACTCCAGTGGCCAGAGCGAACTCCACTTACTCTCACTGGGACTCACTGGGACACACACAGAACACACTCACATATGAGAAAACAACAGCGCCGCCTTGTGGTGACACTGATTCTGAAGAACCACACAAACGCATGTTCACGCCGATGGAAAACTGATCTTATGAAGTCTAAACTGAACTCGATCTCTCTCATCTATGAAACTGAAGAGCAGAAGATCAGAGAACAGCTTCATGACCGTTTACATCTCACACTGAGATTTAGTTAAGACTGTGATTAACTCTACAGGCATTTAAAGGACAACTCAAAACATCTGTTTTCAAGAGCTTTTGATCAGTGACAATGTCATTATATGTGATGCTCTTTTCTCTTCTTCGTAAAGCACATCGGTCAACTTGTGTTATAAATAAAGTTGCTATTGCTATAAAATAAAGTGGTCAGAGACTTGCATGTGTCATAATATTATTAACATTTTTATAAAATCAAGGTTTTTGATCAGCCATTGTTGGACATGCACGCTTTCATCCGTCATTAGAAGGTCAAAGTTCACTGTAGCTATATGTGGCCGAAATCTCATGTTATAAAAGATGAAGTGCTTTGAACAGGCTATTTAAAGCAGCACTGATGACAAAAGCTAGACTAAGATTTATGAAAAATAAATAAATAAATAAATACAAGTATGGCGATACGAGGTTTCCACCCGACAGTGACTAAATATAGCTAACAATAGTTTGTATAAGAACACAAGTAATGATTAGATCTTGTTGTAAGTTCACCAAGCCGTAAGTAAGCACTGTAAGGTCTTTTATAGGTTAGTTAAACTAAACCGAGGTCATGTACAGGTCATGTAGAAGGAGAGATGGAGGGATGATATATATATATATATATCTCTGCACACACTCACGTTGTATCGCTCGGAAGCGCGGGCCGATGGACGGAGAGCCCAGATCTGGAGAGTTACGTCTCTTCTCCAAGCCCGGAGACGCCTGGACCGTGATCTTATGGATGAAATCTACAGCGAGGAAAACAAGCGATGTTTACAGCGAGATCACGGCCAACATGTACATTCAACACTCGTCACGAAAACTACTGAGAGACACTACACACAAAAACAGGGTTTTAGTTTTCTCATCGATGTACTGCGTCCATAACTTGTCTTCCTTCAGACTAGTGGAAAGAAAACATCCAATATTCACATTTCAGTGTTTATTTATTACACTTTATCTGTTTGCATCCGCAGATTTCAATTACAATACATATCAATAAATAAAATTTTCTCCACTTCTGTAACACTTACATACACCAAAACTTACAGTTTTATTCACATCTATATTCTGAAGGTTTTCACTGAGGGGTTTGTTCATATATCATTCAACCTGATTTTTATATCATTTTATTCCTAAAACCATGGAGAAAATGTGTTTTTTTGTACAGTGTTTTCTGATTTATGGAGTGATAAAAGGAGAAATTAAAAAACCCTTCTATAAAAACCTTTGACTCTAATGTGACAACAAAATCAAACAAGAATTTTGAACTCGACTTTATCCAGTGTTCATATTAATCTTCTGGAAATGTATGCAAATTAGTGCATATTTACTTATTTAATTAGCATATTTAAACAACATTTCAGAAAACTTGTAATCCAAAGCAATTGTCTTAATGTACTGTGATTAATCAAGTGGAAAAGTAAGGTAATATTAGTAGTTAATTTCCCCCTATTCACCTGTGCATCTCGTCTGAACAGAGAAACCACCGTTAGAACAACATGGTTAATTATTACTAACGATGTGCAGAAACGTGTGTGTGTTTTCTGTGTTCTGCTGTTACATGTTAACTTGTTATTTTTCCATTCTAGTGTCATAACACCTCATTACTGTGTGATTGCACCTCATTAATATCTTAAATAAAGACTGTAATAATCTCTGAGAGTGCCATTTGCTTATAATAACATCTTAAATACACTGATTACAACAGATTATGTCTGTTAGCATCCTAGACGCAGCGTGAAATCATATAATAAAAATCCTGAACATCCTAGAAACTGCATAATGTACTAAAATAATCCAGAACAGCCTCTCAACCACATTCTGTCAAACTAAAGTGTATTCAGACACCTTCAACATTTCTCACATGATCACAGTTTATTCGCTATAGTTTAGAAAACTGGTACTAAAATATGAGCAGAACTCAGTTGATATTTGACTGGTTTTGTCCGTCCTTCTGTTAGACTGTCTCACACATGAATTATGTTGAATATCTGTCAGCTGTTAAATTTAACTACACAATTAGATAATACCAGTTTAGCTCAACCAATCACCAAGCAATGCTTCATTGTGTTCAGTCTGTGTGTAAAAAGAGCATTAGCAATTAAAGAAAACACACTTCAGCAAAACATGATCAGCTCAAAGTGTCCGAATCATTTCTGCTCCCAAATGTTACTGGTAGTCACTGTGTGACACTGTCACATATGACACATGTTTTAACCACTCTATATATTATAATGATTTGATGTATATTAGAGTTTTAATAGGTTTACATGTTGTCTTAGTCATTTTAGTCCATTTTATTCCTCTTATCTGTTTTATGTGTGTATGTCTTTAAATGATTATGGGGCTGCCTGTCATGTGAGCAATCACATGACAGGTAACAGGAAATAGCCAGCATAAAGGAAGCAGCATGGCAAACAAATGGGGTCTCTGTCAAGAGGACCAAAGCTGGATCGAGGAGTTGCTTTTAAGGACTTACCATTCCAGCAAACCACATCACTTTCATTGGATTATCACTACAGTTGGATTGTATACACCGTTGGACACTTACACATTGGGACTTACAGCACGCAAGGACTCTTAAGGACTGTTTTATGGTATGGAGCCAATGGACTATGCTTTTAACAGCCTAAGGCTTCTTTGTTGTATTGTGTTGTTTTAAGTTCCTGGTAGAAATTGTAAATACACTTCATTTATTCACTTTATTTCTGTTGTCGTCTCATCTTTTAAAACACTTCAAAACCTCTCACAGTTTAATCTGACCCCAATTTTATTCTTGTAATGCTACCGATTAGGCCGATTGTTACAACTGTATGAAGAATGTTTGGGTATAATATGTCTCAGTTTACTTTAGCTTTCTCTCCACACTCACATAAATGAACTATAGTGTCCTGATCACACTAGTGAAACAATATCACACATGATATCTGGTGTGTGAATAATGTTGACTGTAGCGACGCACTAAAAACTATTGTTACTCGATATCCCAGGAAAACCTCCTTCAACACCTGGCATCAGTGTGGTGGCTTCTGAATGGGCAAACACGGCTCACACTTCTCCATTAAATGTGAAAATCTAGTTTATTCTTATGAGCTTTAAAACGAGACAACAAGCATCGTGTGTGACGTGAACACATCACTCCAGGAAACCCCTGTCGCTGTCTCTGAATAAACAGAAGACTGAAATGCTTTGATTAATCATGAGTAATAAACACATGACTGCCGTATTCTGTGTCAGAAGCTCATCATCTCACAGGAGGAGCTCAGCTGTCCTCATGAAGTGAGTTTGGGGGAAAAGCATGTTATTAAATGTCGTCTTTTGTTGGACAAGAGGTTCATAAATGCTTCTCATGTCTGGAAAGATGTTCGACACGTGTTGCTTTTTCAAATGCACGTTATAAGCGACTCAAACTCAGAGTGAGACGCGTTTACTGAGCCGTACGTCACTGACAAGCTGCACATAAACAATCATCTCAGCATGCCGATTTCATAATCGCGATCAGCCAAAAAGGGCGATTACATGTAAACTGTGATTAATCGTGCAGCGCTACTCCGTGTGTGTGTGTGTGTGTGTGGTGAAGGCCTCACCCTGTGGCATGCTGATCTTCTCTCCGTTCTTCACCTTCAGCTTGTGCTTCTTGAAGGTCCCCTTGCGCTTCTTGACGTTGGGCTTCTGGTTGTGGTTGAGGTGCAGGATGAGCAGGGAAAGCTCTCGCTCGAACACGTCCTGCTCCCACTGGGCCAACTGTTGCTCTCGCTGACGGAGGAACTCCTCGTGAGACTTCTGTTCCAGAGCTGCACGCTTCAGCTCCTCCTCACGACAGCGCAGCTCCTACACACACACACACACACACACACACGTGTTTACACGTGCAACAAGCACATCATGATATTTCGGAATGTTTGGGGTTGAAGGTTCATTGTCCGAACTGCTCAATATTTGAAGCAGGGTTATTATAGTTAAAGCGGTGGGGTAATGCCCTTTTCACAAGCTGTAAAATAAGGCTCTGATGTCCCCAGAGTGTGTGTGTGAAGTTTCAGCTCGAAATACCCCACAGATGCATGTTAAAATTGTCACTTTTTGAGGGTGAGCAAAAACGCGCAGTTTTTGTGTGTGTCCCTTTAAATGCAAATGAGCTGCTGCTCCCGGCACAGAGGGGCGGAGCTTCAAGAGCTGGTGTGGGTTTGCAGCTTCAATTACCTCACACACATATTGAACACTTACAAAAACGTAGCCTTTTATGTTCAAACCGAAGTCAGACAAAGATGGAGAGACTCAAGAAGTGACAACATTTCTGAATGGGTTAGTTGGTGAGTTTATGTAGTTTGTGTAGTTATCTTCTAGTCATCGATTAGCATATTCTGTCTTGATAATCTATAAATCGTGTTCAGGGGGCGGGGTTTATGTAAATTTTAGGATTGGTGATGTCACTAACTCGTGAAGAAGCTCATTGTAGTCTCTACCAGCCGTTTGTTGTAGTCCTTAAAAACGATTTCTGTAAAAGCAAATCTCTCCCTTTGCTTTGAACTTTGAGTGTTGTAACTTTGCAGATGTTGTTTCTGCTCAAACAGCAACATCACACACTAACTAAAGTTAGAAAAGTCCAATCATAATCAACCACCCCTTTATTTAAACTACGACCATAAAAAACATTCATTACTTTAAAATAAAATAAACATCAACTGAAATAAAGTACTAAATTAATTAAAAGTAAATAAACTAAATTAAAACTAAATTAAGACTGTTAAAAAAAAACTAATAAAAATGGCAAAAAAACTAAATTGCTAAAACTAAAATCAAAACTCAAAACACTTCTGTTTCACATCCAGACTCAAAACACTTCTGTTTCACATCCAGACTCAAAACACTTCTGTTTCGCATCCAGACTCAAAACACTTCTGTTTCGCATCCAGACTCAAAACACTTCTGTTTCACATCCAGACTCAAAACACACTTGTTTCACATCCAGACTCAAAACACACTTGTTTCACATCCAGACTCAGAACACACTTGTTTCACATCCAGACTCAAAACACTTCTGTTTCGCATCCAGACTCAAAACACTTCTGTTTCACATCCAGACTCAAAACACACTTGTTTCACATCCAGACTCAGAACACACTTGTTTCACATCCAGACTCAAAACACTTCTGTTTCGCATCCAGACTCAAAACACTTCTGTTTCGCATCCAGACTCAAAACACTTCTGTTTCGCATCCAGACTCAGAACACTTCTGTTTCGCATCCAGACTCAAAACACTTCTGTTTCGCATCCAGACTCAAAACACTTCTGTTTCGCACTCAAAACACTTCTGTTTCGCATCCAGACTCAAAACACTTCTGTTTCACATCCAGACTCAAAACACACTTGTTTCACATCCAGACTCAAAACACACTTGTTTCACATCCAGACTCAGAACACACTTGTTTCACATCCAGACTCAAAACACACTTGTTTCACATCCAGACTCAAAACACTTCTGTTTCGCATCCAGACTCAAAACACTTCTGTTTCACATCCAGACTCAAAACACACTTGTTTCACATCCAGACTCAAAACACTTCTGTTTCACATTCAGACTCAAAACACTTCTGTTTCAAATCCAGACTCAGAACACACTTGTTTCGCATCCAGACTCAAAACACTTCTGTTTCACATCCAGACTCAAAACACTTCTGTTTCGCATCCAGACTCAAAACACTTCTGTTTCACATCCAGACTCAGAACACACTTGTTTCAAATCCAGACTCAAAACACTTCTGTTTCGCATCCAGACTCAAAACACTTCTGTTTCGCATCCAGACTCAAAACACTTCTGTTTCGCATCCAGACTCAAAACACTTCTGTTTCGCATCCAGACTCAAAACACTTCTGTTTCGCATCCAGACTCAAAACACTTCTGTTTCGCATCCAGACTCAGAACACTTCTGTTTCGCATCCAGACTCAAAACACTTCTGTTTCGCATCCAGACTCAAAACACTTCTGTTTCGCATCCAGACTCAAAACACTTCTGTTTCGCATCCAGACTCAAAACACTTCTGTTTCACATCCAGACTCAAAACACACTTGTTTCACATCCAGACTCAAAACACACTTGTTTCACATCCAGACTCAGAACACACTTGTTTCACATCCAGACTCAAAACACACTTGTTTCACATCCAGACTCAAAACACTTCTGTTTCGCATCCAGACTCAAAACACTTCTGTTTCACATCCAGACTCAAAACACACTTGTTTCACATCCAGACTCAAAACACTTCTGTTTCACATTCAGACTCAAAACACTTCTGTTTCAAATCCAGACTCAAAACACTTCTGTTTCGCATCCAGACTCAAAACACTTCTGTTTCGCATCCAGACTCAAAACACTTCTGTTTCGCATCCAGACTCAGAACACTTCTGTTTCGCATCCAGACTCAAAACACTTCTGTTTCGCATCCAGACTCAAAACACTTCTGTTTCGCATCCAGACTCAAAACACTTCTGTTTCGCATCCAGACTCAAAACACTTCTGTTTCACATCCAGACTCAAAACACACTTGTTTCACATCCAGACTCAAAACACACTTGTTTCACATCCAGACTCAGAACACACTTGTTTCACATCCAGACTCAAAACACACTTGTTTCACATCCAGACTCAAAACACTTCTGTTTCGCATCCAGACTCAAAACACTTCTGTTTCACATCCAGACTCAAAACACACTTGTTTCACATCCAGACTCAAAACACTTCTGTTTCACATTCAGACTCAAAACACTTCTGTTTCAAATCCAGACTCAGAACACACTTGTTTCGCATCCAGACTCAAAACACTTCTGTTTCACATCCAGACTCAAAACACTTCTGTTTCGCATCCAGACTCAAAACACTTCTGTTTCACATCCAGACTCAGAACACACTTGTTTCAAATCCAGACTCAAAACACTTCTGTTTCGCATCCAGACTCAAAACACTTCTGTTTCGCATCCAGACTCAAAACACACTTGTTTCACATCCAGACTCAAAACACTTCTGTTTCAATCCAGACTCAAAACACTTCTGTTTCAATCCAGACTCAAAACACTTCTGTTTCACATCCAGACTCAAAACACTTGTTTCACATCCAGACTCAAAACACTTCTGTTTCACATCCAGACTCAAAACACTTCTGTTTCACATCCAGACTCAAAACACTTCTGTTTCACATCCAGACTCAAAACACTTCTGTTTCACATCCAGACTCAAAACACTTCTGTTTCGCATCCAGACTCAAAACACTTCTGTTTCACATCCAGACTCAAAACACTTCTGTTTCGCATCCAGACTCAAAACACTTCTGTTTCACATCCAGACTCAAAACACACTTGTTTCACATCCAGACTCAAAACACTTCTGTTTCACATTCAGACTCAAAACACTTCTGTTTCAAATCCAGACTCAGAACACACTTGTTTCGCATCCAGACTCAAAACACTTCTGTTTCACATCCAGACTCAAAACACTTCTGTTTCGCATCCAGACTCAAAACACTTCTGTTTCACATCCAGACTCAGAACACACTTGTTTCAAATCCAGACTCAAAACACTTCTGTTTCGCATCCAGACTCAAAACACTTCTGTTTCGCATCCAGACTCAAAACACACTTGTTTCACATCCAGACTCAAAACACTTCTGTTTCACATCCAGACTCAAAACACTTCTGTTTCAATCCAGACTCAAAACACTTCTGTTTCAATCCAGACTCAAAACACTTCTGTTTCACATCCAGACTCAAAACACTTCTGTTTCACATCCAGACTCAAAACACTTCTGTTTCACATCCAGACTCAAAACACTTCTGTTTCACATCCAGACTCAAAACACTTCTGTTTCAAATCCAGACTCAGAACACTTCTGTTTCACATCCAGACTCAAAACACTTCTGTTTCACATCCAGACTCAAAACACTTCTGTTTCACATCCAGACTCAAAACACTTCTGTTTAGCTGTGCATTTACTGAATGAGCACTGTGCCACTGTTCGTCCGACTGATTACACTGTACTT
Source organism: Rutilus rutilus (assembly GCF_951802725.1). Classification (NCBI taxonomy): domain Eukaryota; kingdom Metazoa; phylum Chordata; class Actinopteri; order Cypriniformes; family Leuciscidae; genus Rutilus; species Rutilus rutilus. Next base: position 741,662 of record NC_140211.1, read on the forward strand.
TAATTCCTTTTTATCCTAAACTGTTTTAATTATTCTTATTTCTTTTGATTATTTTAATTCTTCTTCTATGTAAAGCACTTTGAATTACCATTGTGTATGAAATGTGCTATATAAATAAACTTGCCTTGCCTTTAGGTTTTAATAATTACTTTATTTGACTTTTACACTTGTTTGCATTTATGGGATACTGTTTTTTGTTTTGTTTTTTTCTACTCAATAAAATATTTTAGAGCTCGACATAACAAGAAAAATGTATATTCACTGTCGATACATCCATGACTTAAGATGTCATTATCTTCCATGACTTTCCAGGTCTTGAAATCCCACTTTTAAAATTCACTTACAGTGCTATGCATAAGTTTAGGCAACCATGCTAAAGTTGACTAAAAAGAGGAATAAAAAATCATATTTTGCAAATTTAACTTAATGCCTTATTTTAAAAAATTAGGAAAAATCCAACCTTTAAGGACACCAATTTTCTTTGTGAATGAATAATGTATCGTAAATAAATAAATGTTCTTCCTTAAAAAACAGGGTGCATAAGTTTGGGCACCACTATGTTAAATTCCCATAGAGGCAGGCAGATTTTTATTTTTAAGTATTTTTTTTTTTTTTTTTTTTAGGATACTATGCATCCTGATAAAGTTCCCTTGGCCTTTGGAATTAAAATAGCCCCACATCATCACATAGCCTTCACCATACCTAGAGATTGGCATGGAGTACTTTCCATAAGATCATCTCTCAATGCAAATCAAACTAGCTTTTAGGCTAACTGAAATAAAATCATGCCAATCTCTAGGTATAGTGAAGGCTATGTGATGATGTGGGGCTATTTTAATTCCAAAGGCCAAGGGAACTTTATCAGGATGCATAGTATCCTGGATCCATGAAGTAACTGGCCTTTAAAAATACAAATCTGCCTGCCTCTATGGGAATTTAACATAGGGGTGTCCAAACTTATGCACCCTGTATTTTAAGGAAGAACATTTATTTATTTACGATACATTATTCATTCACAAAGAAAATTGGTGTCCTTAAAGGTTGGATTTTTCCTAATTTTTTAAAATAAGGCATTAAGTTAAATTTGCAAAATATGATTTTTTATTCCTCTTTTTAGTCAACTTTAGCATGGTTGCCTAAACTTATGCATAGCACTGTATATATCCAGGTTTTCCAAGACTGTGAGAATCTTGGTTCTTAAATGAAAATGACATGAAAATGAATAAAAATAAGACATAGGATGTCAGTTTTCATTTTGATTTTGAGCTGTCTTAGCTTATTTTAAAGCTTGTGTTATCTCATTTTAAAACGATTTTGGGTCCCTTAGAAAAAGTCTATGAAATGCCATTGATAATAATGTAAAACCATAGTGAATTTAATTTTTACATTTTTTAAAGACAATTTGTGAGTGCATGTGAGTGATTGACCATTAAAACATGAACGCGGAGAGCAGTGATCAGGTTTAACAGGTCTAATCTATCCCATGATGCACCAGCGCACCTTCTCTTTAGCCCGCAGCTCATCGAACATGTCCTGGATCTCCAGCTTCCAGTCCTCCTGGAGGGAATGGAAGGAGTCCTGAGGCATCTCCTCCTTAACCTGCTCCTCCAGAGCCGTCAGCTGCTCCAGGATAGAGCTGAAACTGGGCCGCCGGTGCGGGTCCTGGTCCCAGCACTCTGACACACACACACACACACAACAGCGTTTAATGAAACTTCACTGGCAAAGGTAGTCAAGACAGACTTTGTTGTTGGTTTGACAAAGACTTAAATCACTTTAAAAGCTTGAAGGTTTTTCAGGCCGTATCAGATACTCTACTGATAAGAAGTTACAAATAATTTATGTTATTGAATGTTGATGTGTGTATCGATGGATGGATGGATGGACCCACCGGACATGAGCATGGCGAAGGGTTCAGGACAGGTGGAGGGGATCGGAAGCGTCAGTTTGTTTACAGCGACTCCATAAGCCACAGCCAGACCATCAATCCCTCGGTACGGGACCTCACCGGTCAGAAGCTCCCATAATAACACACCATAACTGAAGAGAAAGAGAGAGAGAGAGAGAGAGAGAGAGAGAAGGGGGGAGAGAGAGAGAGAGGGGAGAGAGAGAGAGAGGGGGGGAGAGAGAGAGAGAGGGAGGGAGAGAGAGAGAGAGAGAGAAGGGGGGAGAGAGAGAGAGAGGGGAGAGAGAGAGAGAGGGGGGGAGAGAGAGAGAGAGGGAGGGAGGGAGAGAGCGAGAGAGGGAGGGAGAGAGAGAGAGAGAGGGAGGGGGAGAGAGAGAGAGAGGGGGAGAGAGAGAGAGAGGGAGGGAGAGAGAGAGATATAGATAGAGGGAGAGAGAGAGAGAGAGAGAGAGAGAGAGAGAGAGAGAGAGAGAGATAGATAGAGCGAGAGAGAGAGAGAGATAGATAGAGCGAGAGAGAGAGCGAGAGAGAGAGCGAGAGAGAGAGCGAGAGAGAGAGAGCGAGAGAGAGCGAGAGAGAGAGAGCGAGAGAGAGCGAGAGAGAGAGAGCGAGAGAGAGAGATATAGATAGATAGAGGGAGAGAGGGAGAGAGAGAGAGAGGGAGGGAGAGAAAGAGAGATAGATAGAGCGAGAGAGAGAGCGAGAGAGAGAGCGAGAGAGAGAGAGCGAGAGAGAGAGAGCGAGAGAGAGAGAGCGAGAGATATAGATAGATAGATAGAGGGAGAGAGAGAGAGAGAGAGAGAGAGAGAGAGAGAGAGAGAGAGAGAGAGACGCCCACAGCAGTTTTATATAGTCGTCTAATTACAGCATATACAGACACACACACAAACACCAGAGCTTCTCGCTCCTCAAGGCTTTAACACACAGATCCGAGCGCTTTAAAGCACAGCGAGGCTGTCGGGAGGGTTTAACTGGTTTTAAGCTTGTTAAGCTTATTAGCGGGAAACAAGCTTCTTCCAGACCATCTGAAGTGATTTACAGACAGTCCTCAGCTTTGAGAAGGTGACAGAGAACATTTAAGAAATGCTTTCTCAATCAGTCTTAAAAAGTTACTGTAATTGTCTAAAACCATTAACCAGTGAATGCTAACGCTAACACCTGTAACCTCAGACATCATTCGCCTACTCTAACCAACAGTGGAACAAACTACTGTCAGAATCAGTGTTGGGGAGAGTTACTTTGAAGAGCAATGCAGTACAATATTGTGTTACTCCCTTAAAAAGTAACTAACTGCGTTACTTAGTTACTTTTTTATCAAAGTAATGCGTTACGTTACGTTTGTTGTTGTTGAAATTTTTAGAAACACACACACACACACACACCTCTGCACTTCGATTCATCTCAACATGAGGACAGGACAGCTGTCAGTCAATAAATGGGAAAACAAAGTAACTTATTTTAAAAAGTAAGTCAGATATTTTGTTGTAAATTTTAAAAGTTATGCGTTACTTTACAAGTTACGTGAAAAATTATTGTGATTACGTGACTCAAGTTACTTGTAATAAGTTACACACAACACTGGTCTTAATGAATATTCAAATATTTTAATATTTTAAAAGCACTCCTGCAGCACTGGGGATATGACAGTCAACATCATCTCCTGTTCCTTCAGAGATTCTTCTTTAGCTCTCGATCACGAGATCATATGATCTCAGCGTTTCCCAATCGGAGAGTCGTGTAAAAACTCCTTCAAACATTTTAAAATTGCAAAAATTTGTACAAAATAACAATGTTTAAAATTGATAGCTTTCAATTATATTGTAATGTTGAATGGCAAAAATGAATGTTTAAAATTGATAATAATAATAATAATAATAATAATAATAATAATAATTGAAGACATCAGTAGCAGTATTGGTATCAGCGATACTGGCCTATATTCATAAAAAGATGCCAAGTATTTAAAATATGAATTTGGAGATTAGCTGAAATTATAAAATATATTACAAACTTATAAAAACTTGTGCAATTATGGTAATTGAGCAATGTCTATATATGAACAAAAGCCTTAATTAAAACCTGTCATCATATAAAGGGATCTCTTTAGAAGAAATTAATGATTTCCTAGACTTTTAATGGATGGACAATTTTTTAAATATTAAAGATATCTATATGAGACAGTATGCCTATTCACGCTGCTACTTAAAATCGCTACATTTCAAGGTATCATATCACAGTAGTATCGAGTATAGTGTAGCGTAGGGACGGGCGATATATTATCGTTCGCGATATGAGAATTAGTCTTCCCGTGATAATAACGATGAAGCCTTGTTGATGACGTGTTTCTGTTCGGGACGCATTCATATCTCGCGTGTAGAGAAACTGGCGGAACTGAGGAGGAGCTCATCGCTAAACGAGCTCGTCGCTAAACGAACGAGTTCGTCGCTAAACGGGCCCGTCGCTAAACGAGTTCGTCGCTAAACGGGCTCGTCGCTAACGAGTTCGTCGCTAAACGGGCTCGTCGCTAAACGAGCTCGTCGCTAAACGGGTTCATCGCTAAACGAGCTCGTCGCTAAACGGGTTCATCGCTAAACGAGTTCGTCGCTAAACGGGCTCGTCGCTAAACGAGCTCGTCGCTAAACGGGCTCGTCGCTAAACGGGCTCGTCGCTAAACAATCTGGAACTCTGAATCTTATCAGTATTTTTGTTAGTTTTTTTACATTTCAAACTTGTAATTGATTAGAATTATTATTGTGTGATTGCTTTTCAGTATAGTTGCACTATTTAAACATGATCTGCACTTTTACAGAAGAAGCGTAATATTGCAACTTGTCCATTTCTGCAAGGGCTGGTATTTGGATCTTTACTGTTTTATTTATTATTGTGTGTAATTGGTATATTATAGGAGCCTATCTGATGATGCTTCACTTTAGATCAGTGTTTGTGTTTCTCTCCAGAATGCATGCATCACTTGTAGCCAAAAACAGTGGTGAATGGTACTATATTTATATCGTCAGTGATATCGTTATCACAGTAAATACCAGAAAATATTGTGATATAGTTTTAAGTCCATATCGCCCATCCCTAGTGTAGGGTGCCACAGGTTCTCAAAGGTGCCGTGACTGAAAATCGGTTGGGAAACACAGGGTTAACCGGTAATTCTTGAAGAGCAGTCGACACGGTTTCTAATGTCACGTGTGATTAAGCGGTCGAGTTTCCGTGTCTGTCTCTCTCTCTCTCTCTCTCTCTCTCTCTCTCTCTCTCTCACCTCCAGACGTCGCTGCCCTTGGAGAACGTGGAGGACTTGATGACCTCGGGGGCCATCCAGGCGTACGTGCCCGCCGTGCTCATCTTAGTGGTCTTGTGCCACTCTCTCGCCAGACCGAAATCTGTGATCTTCAGGGTTTTGCCCTCAATGCTGCCATTCTCTACAGGCTCAGCCAGCAGAACTGAGAGAGAGAGAGAGAGAGAGAGAGAGAGAGAGAGAGAGAGAGAGAGCATAAGTTAGACATCAGAAATACACCTGATTCTATTTTGATAGAATACGCACACTAACTCACTCACACAAACACACGCTCACTTGCATGCTCGCTCCCTCACTCCCTCACTCCCTCACTCACTCACTCGCTCGCACACTCACTCACACACTGGCTCGCTCCCTCACTCACTCGCACACTCGCTCCCTCACTCACACACACACACTCGCTCACTCACTCGCACACTCGCTCCCTCGCTCCCTCACTCGCACACTCGCTCCCTCACTCACTCACTCACTCACTCACTCGCTCACTCACTCACTCACTCACTCACTCACTCACACACTGGCTCGCTCCCTCACTCACTCGCACACTCACTCGCTCCCTCGCTCCCTCGCTCACTCGCTCACTCACTCACTCGCTCACTCGCTCACTCACTCCCTCACTCCCTCACTCCCTCACTCACTCCCTCACACTCACACACTCACTCACACACACACTCACTCACACACTCACTCACACACTCACTCACTCACACACTCACACTCACTCGCACACTCGCTCCCTCGCTCACTCACTCACATGCACACTCGCTCCCTCACTCACTCACTCGCTCCCTCACTCACTCGCTCCCTCACTCACTCACTCGCACACTCGCTCCCTCACTCACTCACTCGCTCCCTCACTCACTCCCTCACTCACTCACTCGCACACTCACTTGCACACTCACTCGCTCCCTCGCTCACTCGCTCACTCCCTCACTCACTCCCTCACTCACTCCCTCCCTCACTCACTCCCTCCCTCACTCACTCACTCCCTCACTCCCTCACTCACACACTCACTCACACACTCACTCGCACACTCGCTCCCTCGCTCACTCACTCACATGCACACTCGCTCCCTCACTCACTCACTCGCACACTCGCTCCCTCACTCACTCACTCGCACACTCGCTCCCTCACTCACTCACTCACTCGCTCCCTCACTCACTCCCTCACTCACTCCCTCACTCACTCGCTCCCTCACTCGCTCACTCCCTCACTCACTCGCTCACTCCCTCACTCACTCACTCCCTCACTCACTCCCTCACTCACTCCCTCACTCACTCCCTCACTCACTCCCTCACTCACTCACACACACTCACTCACACACTCACTCACACACACTCACTCACTCACTCGCACACTCGCTCCCTCACTCACTCACTCACTCGCTCCCTCACTCACTCCCTCACTCCCTCGCTCCCTCACTCACTCCCTCACTCACTCACTCGTACACTCGCTCCCTCACTCACTCACTCACTCACTCCCTCACTCACTCACACACTCACTCACACACACTCACTCGCACACTCGCTCCCTCGCTCACTCACTCACATGCACACTCGCTCCCTCACTCACTCGCTCCCTCACTCACTCACTCGCACACTCGCTCCCTCACTCACTCACTCGCACACTCGCTCCCTCACTCACTCACTCACTCCCTCACTCACTCACTCACTCACTCGCACACTCACTCGCACACTCGCTCCCTCACTCACTCGCACACTCGCTCCCTCACTCACTCACTCACTCACTCACTCACTCGCTCCCTCACTCACTCGCACACTCGCTCCCTCACTCACTCACTCACTCACTCACTCACTCACTCACTCACTCACTCACTCACTCACTCACTCACTCACTCACTCACTCGCACACTCGCACACTCGCTCCCTCACTCACTCACTCACTCACTCACTCCCTCACTCACTCACTCGTACACTCACTCACTCACTCACTCACTCGCACACTCACTCACTCGCACACTCACTCCCTCACTCACTCACTCGCACACTCGCTCCCTAACTCACTCACTCACTCACTCGGTCCCTCACTCACTCACTCGTACACTCGCTCCCTCACTCACTCACTCCCTCACTCCCTCACTCACTCACTCACTCACTCACTCACTCACTCACTCACTCACTCACTCGCACACTCGCTCCCTCACTCACTCACTCACTCACTCACTCACTCACTCACTCGCTCCCTCACTCACTCACTCACTCGCACACTCGCTCCCTCACTCACTCACTCACTCACTCACTCCCTCACTCCCTCACTCACTCACTCACTCGCACACTCGCTCCCTCACTCACTCACTCACTCACTCACTCACTCACTCCCTCACTCACTCCCTCACTCACTCACTCACTCGCACGCTCCCTCACTCACTCACTCACTCACTCACTCACACACACTCACTCACACACGCTCCCTCGCTCACTCACTCACATGCACACTCGCTCCCTCCCTCCCTCGCTCCCTCCCTCCCTCCCTCACTCACTCGCTCCCTCACTCACTCGCTCCCTCACTCACTCGCTCCCTCCCTCCCTC
>NC_140211.1:754421-756921 GCF_951802725.1 Rutilus rutilus
GTTTCAGTGCAGAGACACACACACACACACACACACACACACACACTGTTTCATGAACACGCTTAACCTGCGGTCACACGTTGAAATAATGAGCTGATGTTTTACACATAAACGCTGAATACTGATATTATTTTAAAGATGAAAAGATTCTTTAAATATAAAATGAAAGCCGCCAGTAGGTGGCAGCGAGTCACTGTTGATGAGTGAGTCACTGAATCATTCATTCAACCGATTCGTTCGCAACGTTGATTCATTCAGTAAGGAAACACTGCCGTGTTGTAAAAATAGTAAAAACCTAATAATTTAAAAATATTTTTTATATATAATAAATTTAAAAATTGAAAATGATTTGAAAAATATACATTTTAAATATTTTATAAAAATAAGTTTGTAACAGAAAATAATTTAAAAATGAAAAAAAAAAGATAATTACAAATGCACCATTTTATCCAATTCTTGTCTGTTTATTACAATGATTATATTTAATTGAAATTAAATTCTAAATATACTATTTTGCCTGTAATACACACTGTTAGTGCGGACGTGAGATGTGTTTGCACAGTGTGTGTTTGAACAAAGCTTGACTGCAGAAGACACTCAGAAAACACACTACAATTACGCCCGCGTTCCTGAAGGAATGTGACCGTCTTCACCACACGCTGGACGCCACGGCGACAGGCAGATGGTAGCCACGGCGACAGGCAGATGGTATCCACAGCGACCGGCTGTTTGTTTACCGTATAAGAGGTGGCCTTGTTCACTCGATCCCACAATGCACCTCTGCTGAAGATCAGGATTCCTCTCGTCTACAGCTAATCAACCGGCTAACCTTCTCACACACATCTGTGTGTGTGTGTGTGTGTGTGTGTGTGTGTGTGTGTGTGTGTGTGTGTGTGTGTGTGTGTGTGTGTGTAGGTTTAGGGGTAGGGTAAGTGTGTGTGTGTGTGTGTGTATAGGTTTAGGGGTAGGGTAAGAGTGTGTGTGTGTGTGTGTGTGTATAGGTTTAGGGGTAGGGTAAGAGTGTGTGTGTGTGTGTGTGTGTGTGTGTGTGTGTGTGTGTATAGGTTTAGGGGTAGGGTAAGAGTGTGTGTGTGTGTGTGTGTGTGTAGGTTTAGGGGTAGAGTAAGAGTGTGTGTGTGTGTGTGTGTGTGTGTGTGTATAGGTTTAGCGGTAGGGTAAGAGTGTGTGTGTGTGTGTGTATAGATTTATGGGTAGGGTTAGTGTGTGTGTGTGTAGGTTTAGGGGTAGGGTAAGTGTGTGTGTGTGTGTGTGTGTGTGTGTGTGTCTGTAGGTTTAGGGGTAGGGTAAGTGTGTGTGTGTGTGTGTGTGTCTGTAGGTTTAGGGGTAGGGTAAGTGTGTGTGTGTGTGTGTCTGTAGGTTTAGGGGTAGGGTAAGTGTGTGTGTGTGTGTCTGTAGGTTTAGGGGTAGGGTAAGTGTGTGTGTGTGTGTGTGTGTGTGTCTGTAGGTTTAGGGGTAGGGTAAGTGTGTGTGTGTGTGTGTATGTCTGTAGGTTTAGGGGTAGGGTAAGTGTGTGTGTGTGTGTGTGTGTGTGTGTGTATAGATTTATGGGTAGGGTTAGTGTGTGTGTCTGTAGGTTTAGGGGTAGGGTAAGTGTGTGTGTGTCTGTAGGTTTAGGGGTAGGGTAAGTGTGTGTGTGTGTGTCTGTAGGTTTAGGGGTAGGGTAAGTGTGTGTGTGTCTGTAGGTTTAGGGGTAGGGTAAGTGTGTGTGTGTGTGTGTGTGTGTGTGTGTGTATAGATTTATGGGTAGGGTTAGTGTGTGTGTCTGTAGGTTTAGGGGTAGGGTAAGTGTGTGTGTGTGTGTGTGTCTGTAGGTTTAGGGGTAGGGTAAGTGTGTGTGTGTGTGTGTGTGTGTGTGTATAGATTTATGGGTAGGGTTAGTGTGTGTGTCTGTAGGTTTAGGGGTAGGGTAAGTGTGTGTGTGTGTGTGTCTGTAGGTTTAGGGGTAGGGTAAGTGTGTGTGTGTCTGTAGGTTTAGGGGTAGGGTAAGTGTGTGTGTGTGTCTGTAGGTTTAGGGGTAGGGTAAGTGTGTGTGTGTCTGTAGGTTTAAGGGTAGGGTAAGTGTGTGTGTGTGTCTGTAGGTTTAGGGGTAGGGTAAGTGTGTGTGTGTCTGTAGGTTTAGGGGTAGGGTAAGTGTGTGTGTGTGTGTGTCTGTAGGTTTAGGGGTAGGGTAAGTGTGTGTGTGTGTGTGTGTCTGTAGGTTTAGGGGTAGGGTAAGTGTGTGTGTGTGTGTGTGTGTGTGTGTGTGTCTGTAGGTTTAGGGGTAGGGTAAGTGTGTGTGTGTGTGTGTGTGTGTGTGTGTGTGTGTGTATAGATTTATGGGTAGGGTTAGTGTGTGTGTCTGTAGGTTTAGGGGTAGGGTAAGTGTGTGTGTGTGTGTCTGTAGGTTTAGGGGTAGGGTAAGTGTGTGAGTGTGTGTGTCTGTAGGTTTAGGGGTAGGGTAAGTGTGTGTATGTCTGTAGGTTTAGGGGTAGGGTAAGTG
>NC_140211.1:759421-766921 GCF_951802725.1 Rutilus rutilus
ATTAAGCTTTAATTTTAAAAGCTATAATATTATCACCAGGACATTTTAAAGCCCAAAACCATCTTTTCATGACCTTATTTTTAGCGGGGTAAAATCTATCAAAATAATGTTATATTTGGTCAAGGTTGTCTAAAAGTGTCGTTTTGTTCCAAAACCAACAAAAGGAACAAAAATGGCTGCACTCGGTCTAACTTAATTATGCATGACTACACCATAACTATAACGAGTAACTATACCATACTGGTTTGAACGACATTTATTTTTGAGTGAACTATGTTCTCTGCTTTCAAAGTCACTCGTAGCATTTTCTGTCCTCCACGACTGAGATTTCATTCATTCGTTCTAAGTCCCGCCCCCAAAATCCTGCCATTGGCCGAGTCAGAAGTTCAACAGACCAATCAAACGCCTCACAGTGCTTCACTCTCAAACGGTTCCTGTCTGAGACGAGAGTCAGAATCATGCGCAGAAACACAGCTGACACGAATTTGTTAAATGTTATAAATCACATTTAAAATCTACAAAAACGACTATCTTGCCAACAACAACAACAACAACACCACGCTGCTTCTCGTTAAACTCTTTAATTTATGATCATGATCATGACAAACACTAAGGTTTGCAACAGAACTAAAGCTTACGGATTCAAAAGCCCCTTGTTTAGCAGCCAGGTCAGAGACAAATGATACATGAAGAAGAGATTACAGGAAAACGTGCATAAATGATCATATTCTGAACAAAATACTGAAGAACTTTAACATGATTAACTGACAAACAAGTGTGAAACATGTAAAAACAAGTGGAGAACTCAACTTCAACAAAACACATGATGTGTGTGTGTGTGTAGGTTCAGGGGTCGGATTAGTGTGTGTGTGTGTGACTCTGTGTCGCCATCATTACAGACACTTCCTCTGCAGTTCCTGTAAAGTGGTGTGTGTTGTCCTTGCGCTGGGAAACTCAGAGACTCTGGACTGTAGACGAGCTGAGCCATGCTTACATGCAAATCTATCTGTTGCTTTTTAAATGTCTGAATGAATGAATGAAACTCCCTAGAAGGACAAATATCACAATGATAAATGACAAGATGACAACAACCCGTCCAATATCATGACGCTTCCCATCAAGATGTGACATGACGAGTTTCTAGCATGAAGTAATTGTTCTGTCCTCAATAAAAGTGTAACATTCACATCCAGTCAGATTTGATGCTTAGCATTCAGCTATTCAAAAGGGAGCTCCTGACCAATGAGATTTCACTGAGTGTGGAGTCATGATTTGACAAAAATAGACAGCAGAAAAGAAAGACTGACAGACAACAAAGAACACAGGAAAGATTTTTCAGCACTAGTTTAATGTGAGGAGTTCATTTAATCAGTAAACCAAAGCTTAAAGAATAATCTTAAGAAGAATACAGAATCTCTTCACATTAAACTACTGAATACAGAATCTCTTCACATTAAACTACTGAACGCAGAATCTCTTCACATTAAACTACTGAACGCAGAAACTCTTCACATTAAACTACTGAACGCAGAAACTCTTCACATTAAACTACTGAACGCAGAAACTCTTCGCATTAAACTACTGAACGCAGAAACTCTTCGCATTAAACTACTGAACGCAGAAACTCTTCGCATTAAACTACTGAACGCAGAAACTCTTCGCATTAAACTACTGAACGCAGAAACTCTTCGCATTAAACTACTGAACGCAGAAACTCTTCGCATTAAACTACTGAACGCAGAAACTCTTCGCATTAAACTACTGAACGCAGAAACTCTTCGCATTAAACTACTGAACGCAGAAACTCTTCACATTAAACTACTGAACGCAGAAACTCTTCACATTAAACTACTGAACGCAGAATCTCTTCACATTAAACTACTGAACGCAGAATCTCTTCACATTAAACTACTGAACGCAGAATCTCTTCACATTAAACTACTGAACGCAGAATCTCTTCACATTAAACTACTGAACGCAGAAACTCTTCACATTAAACTACTGAACGCAGAATCTCTTCACATTAAACTACTGAACGCAGAATCTCTTCACATTAAACTACTGAATGCAGAATCTCTTCACATTAAACTACTGAACGCAGAATCTCTTCACATTAAACTACTGAACGCAGAATCTCTTCACATTAAACTACTGAACGCAGAATCTCTTCACATTAAACTACTGAACACAGAATCTCTTCACATTAAACTACTGAACACAGAATCTCTTCACATTAAACTACTGAACACAGAATCTCTTCACATTAAACTACTGAATACAGAATCTCTTCACATTAAACTACTGAACGCAGAATCTCTTCACATTAAACTACTGAACACAGAATCTCTTCACATTAAACTACTGAACACAGAATCTCTTCACATTAAACTACTGAATTCACATTAAACTACTGAACACAGAATCTCTTCACATTAAACTACTGAACACAGAATCTCTTCACATTAAACTACTGAACACAGAATCTCTTCACATTAAACTACTGAATACAGAATCTCTTCACATTAAACTACTGAACGCAGAATCTCTTCACATTAAACTACTGAACACAGAATCTCTTCACATTAAACTACTGAACACAGAATCTCTTCACATTAAACTACTGAATTCACATTAAACTACTGAACACAGAATCTCTTCACATTAAACTACTGAACACAGAATCTCTTCACATTAAACTACTGAACACAGAATCTCTTCACATTAAACTACTGAATCCAGAATCTCTTCACATTAAACTACTGAATCCAGAATCTCTTCACATTAAACTACTGAACGCAGAATCTCTTCACATTAAACTACTGAACGCAGAATCTCTTCACATTAAACTACTGAACGCAGAATCTCTTCACATTAAACTACTGAACGCAGAAACTCTTCACACTAAACTACTGAACGCAGAATCTCTTCACATTAAACTACTGAACGCAGAATCTCTTCACATTAAACTACTGAACGCAGAATCTCTTCACATTAAACTACTGAACGCAGAAACTCTTCACACTAAACTACTGAACGCAGAATCTCTTCACATTAAACTACTGAACGCAGAATCTCTTCACATTAAACTACTGAACGCAGAATCTCTTCACATTAAACTACTGAACGCAGAAACTCTTCACATTAAACTACTGAACGCAGAATCTCTTCACATTAAACTACTGAACGCAGAATCTCTTCACATTAAACTACTGAACGCAGAATCTCTTCACATTAAACTACTGAACGCAGAATCTCTTCACATTAAACTACTGAACGCAGAATCTCTTCACATTAAACTACTGAACGCAGAATCTCTTCACATTAAACTACTGAACGCAGAATCTCTTCACATTAAACTACTGAATATAGAATCTCTTCACATTAAACTACTGAACGCAGAAACTCTTCACATTAAACTACTGAACGCAGAATCTCTTCACATTAAACTACTGAACGCAGAATCTCTTCACATTAAACTACTGAACGCAGAAACTCTTCACATTAAACTACTGAACGCAGAAACTCTTCACATTAAACTACTGAACGCAGAAACTCTTCACATTAAACTACTGAACGCAGAAACTCTTCACATTAAACTACTGAACGCAGAAACTCTTCACATTAAACTACTGAACGCAGAAACTCTTCGCATTAAACTACTGAACGCAGAAACTCTTCGCATTAAACTACTGAACGCAGAAACTCTTCGCATTAAACTACTGAACGCAGAATCTCTTCACATTAAACTACTGAACACAGAATCTCTTCACATTAAACTACTGAACACAGAATCTCTTCACATTAAACTACTGAATCCAGAATCTCTTCACATTAAACTACTGAACGCAGAATCTCTTCACATTAAACTACTGAACGCAGAATCTCTTCACATTAAACTACTGAACGCAGAATCTCTTCGCATTAAACTACTGAACGCAGAATCTCTTCGCATTAAACTACTGAACGCAGAAACTCTTCGCATTAAACTACTGAACGCAGAATCTCTTCACATTAAACTACTGAACGCAGAAACTCTTCACATTAAACTACTGAACGCAGAAACTCTTCACATTAAACTACTGAACGCAGAAACTCTTCACATTAAACTACTGAACGCAGAATCTCTTCACATTAAACTACTGAACGCAGAATCTCTTCACATTAAACTACTGAACGCAGAATCTCTTCACATTAAACTACTGAACGCAGAATCTCTTCACATTAAACTACTGAACACAGAAACTCTTCACATTAAACTACTGAACACAGAAACTCTTCACATTAAACTACTGAACACAGAATCTCTTCACATTAAACTACTGAACGCAGAATCTCTTCACATTAAACTACTGAACGCAGAATCTCTTCACATTAAACTACTGAACACAGAAACTCTTCACATTAAACTACTGAACACAGAAACTCTTCACACTAAACTACTGAACACAGAATCTCTTCACATTAAACTACTGAATAAAGAATAAATACTTCACATGAATCTAGAGGTGAAATAGTGAATCTCTTCTCATTAAACCTCTGATTAACCTAAGAAACTCTTTACTTAAAAATTCTGCTGAAATAATGTAACTCTTGACACTAAACTACTGATTAAATGCTGAAGAAACTCCAGGCATGGCAGTGCCCTGAACCCTCAGCACAGGAACAGAGGGAGGCTGTCTTTAGAAAATGAGTAGGAAGCAAAAAATGAAGTTAGCTGGGAAAAAAAAAGAGAAACAGACGAAAGAAGAAAGAAAAACACAGGATGCTGCGATCTGGAACGACGGAGCTCGAGAGACAAGTCAGGGCAGGTCTGGGACAAAGAGATCGGAAAGAATTAAAAAACAACAGGCAGAGAGAGAGAGACAGGGAGAGAGACAGATAAGATCGAGAACCACAGCGAGGGAATTGTGCGGCGAGCCGGCATTAAAAAGTTTGTTTTACGCAACTGAGGTGGTTTCCAGCCCAATGGACACGCTCTCGCCTGACTCTGTAGGGAAGTGGAGGATCATGGGATATACGTGGGAGGACAATAACGAAACAGACGTGTAAGAGAGAGGGAAAACAGAAAAATGACTGAGGAAGGAAGACTACAAATACTCGTTTTTAAAATGCACTGAGCAAAGTCTTGGCAAATTGCTGATTAACACACTGTTGACTGTTTTATAAAAGCATAAGCCACTTATTTTACCATGGTAAATGTTTGACTCTTCAGGTTAGCTTAACATGCCATCTAATATCTAAATAGATCACTCTGATCATCAGAAAAGTTAAGTTTAAGAATAATACATTTACTAATGTAAATCAGATTTTACTTTTACATTTTCAAAGCTGTTTTAAGGGACAGTTTCAGTATCTGTCGATTTCATCGGTTCACACATGAGAAATGAACATGGTACAATATAATCAGCAAAACAAACACAAAGTCCAGCTCAGTACTACATGTCTGCGTCCTAATATGATCCTTGACCCGTGTGAGGTCTTCTTATCGAGTTGGCAAAGTGCGTGTGTGTGTGTGTGTCATTTGATATCCAGACCAACAACATTCCCTTCACAAGTGTGTGATACATGCCATGGGAATATCCTCTTCCCCCCGAAACAGGCAATTCTCTCAGAGTCCTGGAGCTCAACCAAACAACCCAAATAAATACTATCTAGGCCCAGACGGAATCATTGGAATTCCTGGATTTAAATAGAGTTGAAATGACTACAGTGTTGCTCCTAGATGAATGCACAATCAAGTTAGACACAATAGCAAACCAAACACACATGCATTGAGTAGAAGATGTAGAAGTCTGTGAATGATGGGAGTTATGATTCCGAGGAAACCTGAGGAGCTTTTCCCGAGTTCTGCGGGCAGAGATTCCATGTGGGCCTGATAATAATCCCACAACAACACCAGCCGCTGAATCCAGGAATGGACCATATTTGAGATTCATTCTAACAGAAATGTAAAGGGAAATGAGATAGTTTTAACACTTCAAAAGTGTTGCGTTCCTCCGAGAAACTCAAGACCTTTGAGGTGGGACCGGGGACGACGCTATCCCAGCGCTTTTGTGAGGAAATGCAAAATGTTCCCTGAGAAACTTTTTTTTAACTAATATGAGATTATATTTCAATGCTTTTGCATTCCCTCGCTAAATATTTTGTGATGGAAATAATAGGATATGGAAGGGGAAACTGCATTTCAATGCCTTTGTGACACACAATTGTTTTGCATGTAAATGCAAAGTTTCTAAGTAGGGATGGGCGATATGGACTTAAAATATATCACAATATTTTCTGGTATTTACTGTGATAACGATATCAATATAGTACCATTCACCACTGTTTTTGGCTACAAGTGATGCATGCATTCTGGAGAGAAACACAAACACTGATCTAAAGTGAAGCATCATCAGATAGGCTCCTATAATATACCAATTACACACAATAATAAATAAAACAGTAAAGATCCAAATACCAGCCCTTGCAGAAATGGACAAGTTGCAATATTACGCTTCTTCTGTAAAAGTGCAGATCACACAATAATAATTCAAATCAATTACAAGTTTGAAATGTGAACACAGATCCTGTATTCATACTCTCAGGAAGACTAATTCTCATCGTGAGGAGAATCTTCAACTGGTATCAAACGATAACATATCCCTATTTCTCAGAGGAATGCACTACTTTTGATGAGTGAATGCAGAAGCATTGAAATATGATTTTCCATGTCCCTTTAGGGGCTCCTCATAAACGGCATTATGAAGGAAACTCTGCTGGAAACTGATGCGCTCGGACCACACAGGACTCGGCTCAGCGGCAGGCAGACATTCACACACCAGATATCATGTGTGATATTGTTTCACTAGTGTGATCAGGACACTATAGTTCATTTCTGTGAGTGAGGAGAGCAAAATAAAGTAAACTGTGACATATTATACCCAAACACACTTCATACAGAGAATACCAGTGAAATTTGGGAGCAGAAATGATTCAGACACTTTGAGCTGATCATGTTTTGCTGAAGTGTGTTTTCTTTAATTGCTAATGCTCTTTTTACACACAGACTGAACACAATGAAGCATTGCTTGGTGATTGGTTGAGCTAAACTGGTATTATCTAATTGTGTAGTTAAATTTAACAGCTGACAGATATTCAACATAATTCATGTGTGAGACAGTCTAACAGAAGGACGGACAAAACCAGTCAAATATCAACTGAGTTCTGCTCATATTTTATTACCATTTTCTAAACTATAGCGAATAAACTGTGATCATGTGAGGAATGTTGAAGGAGTCTGAATTTTTGGTTTGACTGTATAAATAAATGTGGTGTGAGTGAGGGTGATTTCTATGGTAACATACTAAACTAAAATGATGTGATTTAAATGACTTTAGTTCAAATAATACAGGTTTAGATGAAAATAAAAAGTTTGGTAAAATGGAGGAGAAACTGCTTCCGATCAGCTTATTTAAATGTGAATCACTTTGATATAGTCATGAATTCATTCAAATCCAC
>NC_140211.1:771921-781921 GCF_951802725.1 Rutilus rutilus
GTTATGAGCGGCTATGAGCAGCTATGAGCAGTTATGAGCAGTTATGAGCGGCTATGAGCGGTTATGAGCAGTTATCAGCAGCTATGAGCAGTTATGAGCAGCTATGAGCAGTTCTGAGCAGCTATGAGCAGCTATGAGCAGTTCTGAGCAGCTATGAGCAGCTATGAGCAGTTCTGAGCAGCAATAAAACCCGGGGATATTCTGGGGATATCTAATTTGATTTTATAAATCAATAAATTCCACTAGAAACAAACCTTGTTGTATTATTTTAATTTAATACTGTGAAGCTGCTTTGATACAATCTGTATTGTGAAAAGCACTATACAAATATACTTGACTTGACTATGAGCAGCTATGAGCAGTTATAAGCAGCTATGAGCAGTTCTGAGCAGCTATGAGCAGTTCTGAGCAGCTATAAGCAGCTATGAGCAGTTCTGAGCAGCTATAAGCAGCTATGAGAAGTTCTGAGCAGCTATAAGCAGTTATGAGCAGTTATGAGCAGCTATTAGCAGTTATGAGCAGCTATAAGCAGCTATGAGCAGTTCTGAGCAGCTATGAGCAGTTCTGAGCAGCTATAAGCAGCTATGAGCAGCTATGAGCAGTTCTGAGCAGCTATGAGCAGTTCTGAGCAGCTATAAGCAGCTATGAGCAGTTCTGAGCAGCTATAAGCAGCTATGAGCTGCTATGAGCAGTTCTGAGCAGCTATGAGCAGTTATGAGCTGTTATGAGCGGCTATGAGCAGTTCTGAGCAGCTATGAGCGGTTATGAGCAGCTATGAGCAGTTTGAGCAGTTATGAGCGGTTATGAGCATTTATCAGCAGCTATGAGCAGTTATGAGCAGCTATGAGCAGTTCTGAGCAGCTATGAGCAGTTCTGAGCAGCTATGAGCAGCTATGAGCAGTTCTGAGCAGCAATAAAACCCGGGGATATTCTGGGGATATCTAATTTGATTTTATAAATCAATAAATTCCACTAGAAACAAACCTTGTTGTATTATTTTAATTTAATACTGTGAAGCTGCTTTGATACAATCTGTATTGTGAAAAGCACTATACAAATATACTTGACTTGACTATGAGCAGCTATGAGCAGTTATAAGCAGCTATGAGCAGTTATGAGCAGCTCTGAGCAGCTATAAGCAGCTATGAGCAGTTCTGAGCAGCTATAAGCAGTTATGAGCAGTTATGAGCAGCTATAAGCAGCTATGAGTAGTTCTGAGCAGCTATGAGCAGTTCTGAGCAGCTATGAGCAGTTCTGAGCAGCTATGAGCAGTTCTGAGCAGCTATAAGCAGCTATGAGCAGTTCTGAGCAGCTATAAGCAGCTATGAGCAGCTATGAGCAGCTATGAGCTGCTATGAGCAGTTCTGAGCAGCTATGAGCAGTTATGAGCTGTTATGAGCGGCTATGAGCAGTTCTGAGCAGCTATGAGCAGTTATGAGCAGCTATGAGCAGTTATGAGCTGCTATGAGCGGCTATGAGCAGTTATGAGCAGCTATGAGCAGTTCTGAGCAGCTATGAGCAGCTATGAGCAGTTATGAGCAGTTCTGAGCAGCTATGAGCAGTTTTGAGCAGCTCTGAGCAGCTATGAGCAGTTCTGAGCAGCTATGAGCAGTTCTGAGCAGCTATGAGCAGCTATGAGCAGTTCTGAGCAGCAATCAAACCCGGGGATATTCTGGGGATATCTAATTTGATTTTATAAATCAATAAATTCCACTAGAAACAAACCTTGTTGTATTATTTTAATTTAATACTGTGAAGCTGCTTTGATACAATCTGTATTGTGAAAAGCACTATACAAATATACTTGACTTGACTATGAGCAGCTATGAGCAGTTATAAGCAGCTATGAGCAGTTATAAGCAGCTATGAGCAGTTATGAGCAGCTATAAGCAGCTATGAGCAGTTCTGAGCAGCTATAAGCAGTTATGAGCAGTTATGAGCAGCTATGAGCAGTTATGAGCAGCTATAAGCAGCTATGAGTAGTTCTGAGCAGCTATGAGCAGTTCTGAGCAGCTATGAGCAGTTCTGAGCAGCTATGAGCAGCTATAAGCAGCTATGAGCAGTTCTGAGCAGCTATAAGCAGCTATGAGCAGCTATGAGCTGCTATGAGCAGTTCTGAGCAGCTATAAGCAGCTATGAGCAGTTCTGAGCAGCTATAAGCAGCTATGAGCTGCTATGAGCAGTTCTGAGCAGCTATGAGCAGTTATGAGCTGTTATGAGCGGCTATGAGCAGTTCTGAGCAGCTATGAGCGGTTATGAGCAGCTATGAGCAGTTTGAGCAGTTATGAGCATTTATCAGCAGCTATGAGCAGTTATGAGCAGCTATGAGCAGTTCTGAGCAGCTATGAGCAGTTCTGAGCAGCTATGAGCAGCTATGAGCAGTTCTGAGCAGCAATAAAACCCGGGGATATTCTGGGGATATCTAATTTGATTTTATAAATCAATAAATTCCACTAGAAACAAACCTTGTTGTATTATTTTAATTTAATACTGTGAAGCTGCTTTGATACAATCTGTATTGTGAAAAGCACTATACAAATATACTTGACTTGACTATGAGCAGCTATGAGCAGTTATAAGCAGCTATGAGCAGTTATGAGCAGCTCTGAGCAGCTATAAGCAGCTATGAGCAGTTCTGAGCAGCTATAAGCAGTTATGAGCAGTTATGAGCAGCTATAAGCAGCTATGAGTAGTTCTGAGCAGCTATGAGCAGTTCTGAGCAGCTATGAGCAGTTCTGAGCAGCTATGAGCAGTTCTGAGCAGCTATAAGCAGCTATGAGCAGTTCTGAGCAGCTATAAGCAGCTATGAGCAGCTATGAGCAGCTATGAGCTGCTATGAGCAGTTCTGAGCAGCTATGAGCAGTTATGAGCTGTTATGAGCGGCTATGAGCAGTTCTGAGCAGCTATGAGCAGTTATGAGCAGCTATGAGCAGTTATGAGCTGCTATGAGCGGCTATGAGCAGTTATGAGCAGCTATGAGCAGTTCTGAGCAGCTATGAGCAGCTATGAGCAGTTATGAGCAGTTCTGAGCAGCTATGAGCAGTTTTGAGCAGCTCTGAGCAGCTATGAGCAGTTCTGAGCAGCTATGAGCAGTTCTGAGCAGCTATGAGCAGCTATGAGCAGTTCTGAGCAGCAATCAAACCCGGGGATATTCTGGGGATATCTAATTTGATTTTATAAATCAATAAATTCCACTAGAAACAAACCTTGTTGTATTATTTTAATTTAATACTGTGAAGCTGCTTTGATACAATCTGTATTGTGAAAAGCACTATACAAATATACTTGACTTGACTATGAGCAGCTATGAGCAGTTATAAGCAGCTATGAGCAGTTATAAGCAGCTATGAGCAGTTATGAGCAGCTATAAGCAGCTATGAGCAGTTCTGAGCAGCTATAAGCAGTTATGAGCAGTTATGAGCAGCTATGAGCAGTTATGAGCAGCTATAAGCAGCTATGAGTAGTTCTGAGCAGCTATGAGCAGTTCTGAGCAGCTATGAGCAGCTATAAGCAGCTATGAGTAGTTCTGAGCAGCTATGAGCAGTTATGAGCAGCTATAAGCAGCTATGAGTAGTTCTGAGCAGCTATGAGCAGTTCTGAGCAGCTATGAGCAGTTCTGAGCAGCTATGAGCAGCTATAAGCAGCTATGAGCAGTTCTGAGCAGCTATAAGCAGCTATGAGCAGCTATGAGCTGCTATGAGCAGTTCTGAGCAGCTATGAGCAGTTATGAGCGGCTATGAGCAGTTCTGAGCAGCTATGAGCGGTTATGAGCAGCTATGAGCAGCTATGAGCAGTTATGAGCTGCTATGAGCAGTTCTGAGCGGCTATGAGCAGCTATGAGCAGTTCTGAGCAGCAATCAAACCCGGGGATATTCTGGGGATATCTAATTTGATTTTATAAATCAATAAATTCCACTAGAAACAAACCTTGTTGTATTATTTTAATTTAATACTGTGAAGCTGCTTTGATACAATCTGTATTGTGAAAAGCACTAGAAAAGCTATGAGCAGTTATGAGCTGTTATGAGCGGCTATGAGCAGTTCTGAGCAGCTATGAGCGGTTATGAGCAGCTATGAGCAGTTTGAGCAGTTATGAGCATTTATCAGCAGCTATGAGCAGTTATGAGCAGCTATGAGCAGTTCTGAGCAGCTATGAGCAGTTCTGAGCAGCTATGAGCAGCTATGAGCAGTTCTGAGCAGCAATAAAACCCGGGGATATTCTGGGGATATCTAATTTGATTTTATAAATCAATAAATTCCACTAGAAACAAACCTTGTTGTATTATTTTAATTTAATACTGTGAAGCTGCTTTGATACAATCTGTATTGTGAAAAGCACTATACAAATATACTTGACTTGACTATGAGCAGCTATGAGCAGTTATAAGCAGCTATGAGCAGTTATGAGCAGCTCTGAGCAGCTATAAGCAGCTATGAGCAGTTCTGAGCAGCTATAAGCAGTTATGAGCAGTTATGAGCAGCTATAAGCAGCTATGAGTAGTTCTGAGCAGCTATGAGCAGTTCTGAGCAGCTATGAGCAGTTCTGAGCAGCTATGAGCAGTTCTGAGCAGCTATAAGCAGCTATGAGCAGTTCTGAGCAGCTATAAGCAGCTATGAGCAGCTATGAGCAGCTATGAGCTGCTATGAGCAGTTCTGAGCAGCTATGAGCAGTTATGAGCTGTTATGAGCGGCTATGAGCAGTTCTGAGCAGCTATGAGCAGTTATGAGCAGCTATGAGCAGTTATGAGCTGCTATGAGCGGCTATGAGCAGTTATGAGCAGCTATGAGCAGTTCTGAGCAGCTATGAGCAGCTATGAGCAGTTATGAGCAGTTCTGAGCAGCTATGAGCAGTTTTGAGCAGCTCTGAGCAGCTATGAGCAGTTCTGAGCAGCTATGAGCAGTTCTGAGCAGCTATGAGCAGCTATGAGCAGTTCTGAGCAGCAATCAAACCCGGGGATATTCTGGGGATATCTAATTTGATTTTATAAATCAATAAATTCCACTAGAAACAAACCTTGTTGTATTATTTTAATTTAATACTGTGAAGCTGCTTTGATACAATCTGTATTGTGAAAAGCACTATACAAATATACTTGACTTGACTATGAGCAGCTATGAGCAGTTATAAGCAGCTATGAGCAGTTATAAGCAGCTATGAGCAGTTATGAGCAGCTATAAGCAGCTATGAGCAGTTCTGAGCAGCTATAAGCAGTTATGAGCAGTTATGAGCAGCTATGAGCAGTTATGAGCAGCTATAAGCAGCTATGAGTAGTTCTGAGCAGCTATGAGCAGTTCTGAGCAGCTATGAGCAGTTCTGAGCAGCTATGAGCAGCTATAAGCAGCTATGAGCAGTTCTGAGCAGCTATAAGCAGCTATGAGCAGCTATGAGCTGCTATGAGCAGTTCTGAGCAGCTATGAGCAGTTATGAGCGGCTATGAGCAGTTCTGAGCAGCTATGAGCGGTTATGAGCAGCTATGAGCAGCTATGAGCAGTTATGAGCTGCTATGAGCAGTTCTGAGCGGCTATGAGCAGCTATGAGCAGTTCTGAGCAGCTATGAGCAGCTATGAGCAGTTCTGAGCAGCTATGAGCAGCTATGAGCAGTTCTGAGCAGCTCTGAGCAGCTATGAGCAGTTCTGAGCAGCTATGAGCAGTTCTGAGCAGCTATGAGCAGCTATGAGCAGTTCTGGTCCTGGAACAGAGATGATAAGCGTCGCTCACGAGTAAAGCACATCCAAAGAGCAATTACTGAAACCTCAAAGTTTATTTCACTCATACAAAATCAAGAGAAGTTAAAAGCTGAACGACTCTCACAGCAAACATTAAAAGAGTCTAAAACATGTAAAACAAGGGGAAATCATTTATACACATGTGCATCGTCCCGTTGTGTGTGTGTGTGTGTGTGTGTGTGTGTGAAGCTTTAAAACGCTGGGAAACAGAAAAGGCTTGTGAGTGTTGTGTCTCAGTGACGGTTCGACAGTGTCATCAATGGAGGAAAGAAGCTTTAATAGTAAAACTAGCTTAAAAAAGACAACACCAGAAACAGAATAACTGACAAAGCAAAAAGCAGAACGATTAGCTCTGCATTCCCTTCCAAAACAAGTCGAGGATGGAGATAAACGCCTCCTGATCGTCCCGGAGTGATGATGATGATGATGAAGAGGAGGAAGAAAAGGGAAGTGCACAAACACACTGGGGTAAGTCTAGGCCGAAACCTCCGGGCTCACCGACAGAAGGAAAGAAAAACCGCGACAATAAAACAAGCATAACTGTTCCTGGACAATAAAACAAGAGTTTAAAAGAAATTAAAACAGCTAATCCAGAAGCGGTGTGTGTGTGTGTGTGTGTGTGTGTGTGTGTCTACGAGTCGTAGTCCTCGTCGTCGTCGTCCTCGATGTGGTTCCTCTGCGGTTCCGGAGCCGGCGCCGGCGGGAACACACTCATCAGAGACGGGTGCGGGGAGAACACTGACAGCGCCCCCTGCTGGGAGCCCGCGGGGACACACTGCACCGGCGGGACCTCCACACTGCACACACACACACACACACTCGTTATACACACTCTAAACAGACATGTTTTCAAATACATGCATTGTGAAAATTTAAAGTTAAAAAGTATGAACGTGCTTAAATAATATACTATAAAACTTGTCATTCATACATTGATAGTGAAAAATATTTTATTTTTAATTAATAAAAGTGTGTTTACATAATATATGTGCGTTTACTGTATATAAATACACACAAATGCATGTATACATTTAAGAAAAATGATTTATTTATATACCAAATATTTATATATAATATATATATATAGTATACAGTCCATGCAAATATTTCTTAAATATATTCATGCTTATATATGTATTTATAATATATAAATTATACATGTATTATGTAAATGTTTATTTTGGATGCGATTGAATGTCCAGCACTAATAATAATAATAATAATAATATAGTATACTACAAAACTGAAGAAAAGCATATTTGTCATTCATACATAAATGAAACATTTCTGCATTTATTTGTTTTATTTAAATAATCGTATTTTCAAAATGCATCGGCGTAAATGATTGTGGAAACACTTAAAGGCACAGTGTGTACGTTTGGCCACTAGAGGCACCGCTTGATGACAGGAGCGAGGGATCATGGGAGTGTCGTCTGCTACACAATCCAGAAGTCATGTTCATGAGTACGCTTGGGTATCGCTTGAACTTTAACGATTACGAGTTCGGTTCTGCTTATCGATTCATCATTTAGATTCCAATAAGGTGAAAACAAACAAACAAACAAACAAACAAACATGTAATTGTATCTGAATATCATGAACACACATCAACAGGCTAGAGAACACTTACATGAGGAGCGTCTGCCTGTGGTTTAAAAACACCATAGAAGAACAACTCTCGCGCTTCAACGGTTTAAAGTCACACTGAAATGCTCACAAAGGAATCGAGATTTTCATTTTTTGACAAGTATCCGATTCCTGCGCTCAAGTATCCGATTCCCAGCCCTGTAGTAAAGTTGTATTAGCGTTACTGTGGTGTGAAGCAGGCGAATAGAGCTAATGCTAACGGCGGTCTGGAGTCCCGCGGAGGAACTCCTGAAAGAGAGCACAGGAATAAAGCGCGAGATATGCCCTCGTCTTCTTTCGTTGTGTTTATTTTACTATTAAAGTAACGTTTGCCGGTTCCTAACGGCGGGAACTCCTTCCTAACGGCGGGAACTCCTTCCTAACGGCGGGAACTCCTTCCTAACGTTTGATCACTTAAATTCACCTTATATTTCATTCCAACGAAACCGCCTGAATTACTCCTCATCCAGTTTATCTGACCAGTTACAGCTGTGGGCTTTTACTAGGTCAGAACAATCACTGTAAAACACACGCGTTTAGTTAGGTTTAGTACCTATGATCACGTGCGTGAACTCGACAATCGACTACTGTGGACTTCGACCGAAAACAGGAAGTAAATACAGGTATGTGCGCTGGCTGAATAAACATCACTTTTATTCATATCTTTCACATCTACTGCAGTCAGATTCACCCGCGTTCACTCTGAAGGAATCACTCACATGACCTGTGCACTTGTAATGACACATCAAGGATGTTAAGAGGCTAAAAGCAGGTTTAAAACTTGCCCCATTGAAGTCAACAGGGTGCACATTTTAAAAAGAGGATAACACGGTGTAGGAAACACTGATTTTTGTCGTTGTTCTCTGTACTGACAGCACTCCAAATGTACAAAAAAATGAGCTCAATGTTGAAATCGACCGGAGTTCTCCTTTAAACACATGTGATGACACACACACACACACACACACACACACACACACACACACACACACACACACACACACACACACACACACACACACACACACACACACACACACACACACACACACACACACACACACACACACACACACACACACACACACACCTGTGACCGCATTGTGACTCTTTGTTGCTGCATGTGTTGCTTGGCAACCTCTGTGGAACTACATTTCTTGGCGGAGGAATAAATGTGTTATTACGTTATATTTTTTGTTGCTGGTGTTTATTTTATGAATGAAATAAATATTAAAATGAATATTTGTATGGAGTAACCGTTTTATAAAAGCAATAAGCCCTTGAAGCCGTGATTTACAGTGGATTTAGAACAGCTGAGGGGAGTTTGACTGTTCAGTTAAAGAGTATGAAAATGGTTAGAAAAATATATAATGTAATAAACAAATAAAATATGGCGTAGTAGTTTAATAATAATTATTTGCATCTGATTTTTTTGAATTTTCAAAGTGCATCTATTCGGATTGTTAGGAATCAAGCATAAATTGTGCCAACGGTTTAAAGTCTTCAGTATTAAAGTATGAATATGGATATAATACCTGTGGTAGAAGGAGCCAGGCTGTGTGTTTGTGCTGGTCTGAGACGCGTCCTCGTCCTCGTCTCCTTCTGTCTCACTGTCCTCGGAATCATCCTGAACACACACATTTACAGTGCTGTCACATGACCTGAACATGTTAATTCAGTGGCATCTGGTCAGACA
Organism: Rutilus rutilus; assembly: GCF_951802725.1. Classification (NCBI taxonomy): domain Eukaryota; kingdom Metazoa; phylum Chordata; class Actinopteri; order Cypriniformes; family Leuciscidae; genus Rutilus; species Rutilus rutilus. The sequence goes on from NC_140211.1 coordinate 780,971, forward strand.
TAAGCACTGGGAATAACACACACCAGGGCAAGACCGCACTGGGACACCAGTCGCATCACGTCTGATTAATGCATTCAGAAATAGATGTAAAATAATAAAACAAAACATTGTAAACACTTTTTTAGTTCCCGTCACGCCACAACAAATCCTTTAAAAATGAATGATATTCAACACAGAAAAGGAATGAAGAATAAGTGTAGAACAAAACTGGCATTTCCTTTCCGAAGAAGGTTATAAAGAACAAGCCTAAATTAATTTAAAGTGAAACTCAAATAAACTTTCCCTGATGTTCATAATGGCATTAAATCGTCACACACCTCAGATGATAAAACGTGCCATACTCCTAGATGTTGTATCCGAGAGTGCTGTAATGAAGCAGTGCATTGTGGGACAGCGTACCTCTTGCTCTGATTCTGTGCCTGAGAGTTTCTTGTCTTTGCCCTTGGCTCCCGCGCCACCGTTCTTCCGGCCCGAGCCGATCTTCCGGCCTCTGGGAGACAGAACACACACACTCACGCTGCAGAGAGCTCACACACATCAGATCCTGACTCTGTATAATGAGGATCCACTGGTTAACAGCAGATATAACACACACACACACACACACACACACACACCCCAGCTGTGCCGTGGATCTCTGCGCAGGTAACCTTAGTAGACGCGGGAAGTTCAACAAGCGACATTGAAAATGTAATATGCGAGTGAAACACACAAATATCATATGTTGCATGACAGAGTGTGTGTGTCTGACCTGCGCGGGATCTTGTCTGCGGCGTCCGTGTGGTTCTCGTCTCCTTCTCCCTGCATGTCCGGCACCGACGCCACCAGATCCTTCAGGAAGTCGAACTGCTGCTCCAGCTCAATGCACTGCTTTCTGCACGCACACACACACACACACAGGTAAATGAAGTGCGTGCTCTACAGACAGCAGTCGTGTGATGTGCGTGACGT
>NC_140211.1:786921-814421 GCF_951802725.1 Rutilus rutilus
AGTGAGAATTTTACACTTTTAATACATTTAATATGTCAAAGAACATATTAAAAATGATGATACTGGGTTTTGCGATTAAATACGCGATTATGGATCATGCCTGATGATGAACAGTGAAGATCTGATGATACAGACGCAAAAAACACCAACAAAAACATCTTACGAGAACGTTTTGCCTAACGGTCCCTATACGTTATCAGTCCTGAACGTTTTCTTGGTTATGTGAACGTTAGAGGAAACACTGAAGGAAAGTTCAGTTGTATAATTTAATAGAATGTTACTTTTGAACGTTCTGAAACAAGTAACATTTAAAAACATTAGATGAACGTTCAACTAAAATGTCTCAGAAAAACCTTCCATGAACGATGTAATAAATAACATTTTTCTGCTAATGTTTTGAAACCGTTTTTAAAGACTAGTGGCCAGTTACATAAACTGCTTAGACTAGTTTTACAAGTTAGTAAAACTACTAGTTTTATCAACTTGTTTTCTTTAAAACTTTAATCCAACTTTTCTTTAAAAAAGTACATTAGTCTAATTTATATCCCCAAAATAAGACAAATTACCCCCTTATTAACTGCTAGTTGGTCAGACTAGTTCTTAAAACACACTAATTTTATGCAACTGACCCCATATAACTTTTACATAAATGTTCTATTAACGTTACGTTCGTAACATTGCCAAAACGTTAGTCATAGTTCAGAGAATGTTCATCTGACATGATACAACGCTGCATATTTAAAGGCGCAGTACGCTCATTACGGGGGAGGGGCCTGTGTTGCATAGCGTGAGTTTGGGGGCGGAGCTATGAAGGTAAGGGCGTGTTTGTTTGGGGTGATTTCTCAGAAATAGCGTACTGCACCTTTAATCAAGTATTTTAATAAGTTTGTCGCTGTATTATACCATTTGTCTGTTTGATTATATATTCAGGTGTGTGTATATGTCAAATCATTAACACAAAAACACATTTTTTTCATCTGACGTTTTTGAAACGGTGTTAGAGATGAGAGAACTTATTCACAAGTAACGTTCCCATAATGTTCGCAGAATTGTAAATTCCCTTAAAGTTGCCCTGTGGTGAAAATCCAGCTTTTAATGTAGTTTATGTGTCTATGTGGTGTTTTTAATGTGCTTTAAGACAAAGCATGTGTAAATTCATAAGTCGACACCATTGCTGAGTATTTCCTCCTTAAAACTGCAGTGAACCAAAGACAGTCTCAAACACACGCTTTGAAATCGCTGGTGTTTCTGACGTCACAAACTACCTTGTAACCAATCAGATCAACGTGTGATCGTCAACCAGTGGATCTCTGAGCTGAGTGAGTGAGTGGAGGCGGGGCTCATTTGCATATTTATAGAACCACGCATACTAAATGAGCCGAGGGTGTCGAGTTACAGTCAAGATATTTTAAGGCGTGGAGATTTTTTTTTTCAAGGAAAACAACATTTAAATGTGTCATTTTGGCGATCAAAGATGAGTTTAAGGGATACAATTATTATTGTTCTTAGGAACATTGACATAAAACCAAACAGAAACATTGTACACCTTTAATACACGTTGAAACGCCGATACTTGGGTTTGTGAGTGAGTGAGTGGAGGCAGGGCTAATTTGCATATTCATAGAATGACGTATACTAAATGAGGCACGGGTGTCGAGTTACATTCAAGATATTTTTAAGGCATGAAGAATTTTTATTCAAGGAAAAAACCTTGAGAATAATGTTGGTGATCAAAGATGAGTTTTAAGGGATAATAATAATAGTTAATAATAATAATAATAGCGTTTTCATTGTTTGGACAGGATGGCGGAGGACGAGGCCGGTCGCTCCGAGCAACTCTCCGCCGAGGATTATGCGGCCGAGGCCATGGCCGCCGACATGGACCCCTGGATCATCTTCGACGCGCGCAAGACGCCCCGCGCGGAGTTCAGCGGCTGGCTAGAGTCGAACCGGCCGTCGCAGGTGAGCCGCTACGCAGCGCGCGAGGGCGATCGGCCGGTGGGATGGATCGCGGTCCGCGGCCCGCACTACTGCGAGGAGACCGGAGACGTGGACGGGCTTCAGGACAGCTGGGAGACGCTGCTAGCCAGCGGACGTAGCGTCACCTACCACACCATACGAGAGCTAGCGCTAAACCACAGCGTCCTGGACGGGAAGTGGCTAATGCATCTGGACACGGGCTTCAAGGTGGACCGCGCCTGGGAGAGCATTGCTAGAGCCGCGCTGGACGGCAGGATCACCTCCGCTAAAGCTAGCCCGCGCTCCGACTCCAGGCACGTCATCTGCGTTTACAACCAGAACTTCACGGACGAGGAGCAGGTGATGCGTTTGGACGCCACCATCCGCGCGGCCGGCGTCAAGTGCGTGCTCTACTACAAGCCCGACGTCTACACGTACCTGGGCATCTACCGCAACAACCGCTGGAAGCTCTGCCCCACCATCTACGAGAGCATGTTCGACCTGGAGAGCGTCCCTCGCCGCTCGCACATCATCGACAAGGTCACCAATCTGGAGGTCACCTGACCAAACACTCGTTTGTTTTGTAGAAGCGTTGCCGATTTCTGTTTCGTTACGTTGGAAATGACGATGATTATGATGCCAAAAGGGCTGTGATTTGTGTTTTTCCTTTTAAACTTTATTTTTTTGTATTCAACGTTCGTTCGGTTCATTTGTTCTTGTGCCAAATAAACATCAAGGATATTTTCAGTTGTGTCTCTCAGTGAAGTGTCTCTCCAGTAACGCACATTCTGCAGCTGTTCGCATCTATTACAGCTCGTGTGATCGTACAAAAGTGTGTAAAATTTAAGATGAAAAACTTAAACTAAATGAGAATTAGAAATGATGCCTTGGCAATAAACTAGAGCTGCACGATTAATGAGTCACTGAATCAATCATTCAAGATATTTGTTCAAAAACGCTGATTCATCCAGTAATGAAACGAGTGAACTCTTTGAGTGAGTCACTGAATCAATCATTCAAGATATTTGTTCAAAAACGCTGATTCATCCAGTAATGAAACGAGTGAACTCTTTGAGTGAGGCATTGAATCATTCATTCAGGATATTTGTTAAAAAACGCTGATTCATCCAGTAATGAAACGAGTGAACTCTTTGAGTGAGTCATTGAATCATTCATTCAAGATATTTGTTAAAAAACGCTGATTCATCCAGTAATGAAATGAGTGAACTGTTTGAGTGAGTCATTGAATCATTCATTCAGGATATTTGTTAAAAAACGCTGATTCATCCAGTAATGAAACGAGTGAACTCTTTGAGTGAGGCATTGAATCATTCATTCAGGATATTTGTTAAAAAACGCTGATTCATCCAGTAATGAAACGAGTGAACTCTTTGAGTGAGTCATTGAATCATTCATTCAGGATATTTGTTAAAAAACGCTGATTCATCCAGTAATGAAACGAGTGAACTCTTTGAGTGAGTCACTGAATCATATATTCAGGATATTTGTTCAAAAACGCTGATTCATCCAGTAATGAAACGAGTGAACTCTTTGAGTGAGGCATTGAATCATTCATTCAGGATATTTGTTAAAAAACGCTGATTCATCCAGTAATGAAACGAGTGAACTCTTTGAGTGAGTCATTGAATCATTCATTCAAGATATTTGTTAAAAAACGCTGATTCATCCAGTAATGAAATGAGTGAACTGTTTGAGTGAGTCATTGAATCATTCATTCAGGATATTTGTTAAAAAACGCTGATTCATCCAGTAATGAAACGAGTGAACTCTTTGAGTGAGTCACTGAATCATTCATTTAAGATATTTGTTAAAAAACGCTGATTCATCCAGTAATGAAACGAGTGAACTCTTTGAGTGAGTCACTGAATCATTCATTCAAGGTATTTGTTCAAAAACGCTGATTCATCCAGTAATGAAACGAGTGAACTGTTTGAGTGAGTCACTGAATCATTCATTCAGGATATTTGTTAAAAAACACTGATTCATCCAGTAATGAAACGAGTGAACTCTTTGAGTGAGTCACTGAATCATTCATTCAGGATATTTGTTAAAAAACACTGATTCATCCAGTAATGAAACGAGTGAACTCTTTGAGTGAGTCACTGAATCATTCATTCAAGATATTTTTTAAAAAACGCTGATTCATCCAGTAATGAAACGAGTGAACTCTTTGAGTGAGTCACTGAATCATTCATTCAAGATATTTGTTAAAAAACGCTGATTCATCCAGTAATGAAACGAGTGAACTGTTTGAGTGAGTCATTGAATCATTCATTCAGGATATTTGTTCAAAAACGCTGATTCATCCAGTAATGAAACGAGTGAACTCTTTGAGTGAGTCATTGAATCATTCATTCAGGATATTTGTTCAAAAACGCTGATTCATCCAGTAATGAAACGAGTGAACTCTTTGAGTGAGTCACTGAATCATTCATTCAGGATATTTGTTCAAAAACGCTGATTCATCCAGTAATGAAACGAGTGAACTCTTTGAGTGAGGCATTGAATCATTCATTCAGGATATTTGTTCAAAAACGCTGATTCATCCAGTAATGAAACGAGTGAACTCTTTGAGTGAGGCATTGAATCATTCATTCAAGATATTTGTTAAAAAACGCTGATTCATCCAGTAATGAAAGAGTGAACTCTTTGAGTGAGTCACTGAATCATTCATTCAGGATATTTGTTCAAAAACGCTGATTCATCCAGTAATGAAACGAGTGAACTCTTTGAGTGAGTCATTGAATCATTCATTCAGGATATTTGTTCAAAAACGCTGATTCATCCAGTAATGAAACGAGTGAACTCTTTGAGTGAGTCACTGAATCATTCATTCAGGATATTTGTTAAAAGACGCTGATTCATCCAGTAATGAAACGAGTGAACTCTTTGAGTGAGTCACTGAATCATTCATTCAGGATATTTGTTCAAAAACGCTGATTCATCCAGTAATGAAACGAGTGAACTCTTTGAGTGAGGCATTGAATCATTCATCCAAGATATTTGTTCAAAAACGCTGATTCATCCAGTAATGAAACGAGTTAACTCTTTGAGTGAGGCATTGAATCATTCATTCAAGATATTTGTTCAAAAACGCTGATTCATCCAGTAATGAAACGAGTGAACTGTTTGAGTGAGTCATTGAATCATTCATTCAAGATATTTGTTCAAAAACGCTGATTCATCCAGTAATGAAACGAGTGAACTCTTTGAGTGAGTCATTGAATCATTCATTCAGGATATTTGTTCAAAAACGCTGATTCATCCAGTAATGAAACGAGTGAACTGTTTCAGTGAGTCATTGAATCATTCATTCAGGATATTTGTTCAAAAACGCTGATTCATCCAGTAATGAAACGAGTGAACTGTTTCAGTGAGTCATTGAATCATTCATTCAAGATATTTGTTCAAAAACGCTGATTCTGGTCTTTGCCTCATAAGTATCTGCTTACCAATAAAGTAAAAGAAATAACATTTAAATTAATCCACAAATGTTACCCATCCAAAGCCTTTCTTAGGAAATATAAGTCAGACATTGAAGTGAATTGCTGTTTTTGTCACTCTCCTGAGGAAGATGTCACTCACTTGTTTTGGCAATGTGCCCACACTGAGAAATTTTGGTCAGATTTGTTAATTTTTATCCAATCTTATTTTGTAAGTGACTTTTCTTTCTGTTTTAAAGATGTTTTCTTTGGTTTGTTTGACAACTCAAAAGAGAAAACAGGACAATATTACATAATTAATTTGTGCTTCCTACTAGCTAAATTTCACATACATAAGCAAAAATTTACTGGCTCTAAACCTCTCTTTTCTCTATTCAGAGATGATCTAGACAAATACATGGAAACTATCCAAAGCTCTGTTAATCCCAAAGCAATGAAAACTGTATCTCTTTATTCATCCTTTTTGTCCTCTTAAGGTAAATGCATAGCATTGTTCTTGTTTTTGTTTTGTTTTTTTGTTACCCTGGCAAATTATTTGTGTCTGTGTATCTTTTTTGTTTGTTTTGTTTTTTTCCATGTTTATCTGTATTGTTTAATGCTTTGTAATGTTTAATAAAAAAATTAATAAAAATAAATAAAAAAAAACGCTGATTCATCCAGTACTGAAATGAGTGAACTCTTTGAGTGAGGCATTGAATCATTCATTCAGGATATTTGTTCAAAAACGCTGATTCATCCAGTAATGAAACGAGTGAACTCTTTGAGTGAGTCACTGAATCATTCATTCAGGATATTTGTTCAAAAACGCTGATTCATCCAGTAATGAAACGAGTGAACTCTTTGAGTGAGTCACTGAATCATTCATTCAAGATACTTGTTAAAAAACGCTGATTCATCCAGTAATGAAACGAGTGAACTCTTTGAGTGAGTCACTGAATCATTCATTCAAGATATTTGTTAAAAAACGCTGATTCATCCAGTAATGAAACGAGTGAACTCTTTGAGTGAGTCACTGAATCATTCATTCAAGATATTTGTTAAAAAACGCTGATTCATCCAGTAATGAAACGAGTGAACTCTTTGAGTGAGGCATTGAATCATTCATTCAAGATATTTGTTCAAAAACGCTGATTCATCCAGTAATGAAACGAGTAAACTCTTTGAGTGAGGCATTGAATCATTCATTCAAGATATTTGTTCAAAAACGCTGATTCATCCAGTAATGAAACGAGTGAACTGTTTGAGTGAGTCATTGAATCATTCATTCAAGATATTTGTTCAAAAACGCTGATTCATCCAGTAATGAAACGAGTGAACTGTTTGAGTGAGTCATTGAATCATTCATTCAGGATATTTGTTCAAAAACGCTGATTCATCCAGTAATGAAACGAGTGAACTGTTTCAGTGAGTCATTGAATCATTCATTCAAGATATTTGTTCAAAAACGCTGATATATCCAGTAATGAAATGAGTGAACTCTTTGAGTGAGGCATTGAATCATTCATTCAGGATATTTGTTCAAAAACGCTGATTCATCCAGTAATGAAACGAGTGAACTCTTTGAGTGAGTCACTGAATCATTCATTCAGGATATTTGTTCAAAAACGCTGATTCATCCAGTAATGAAACGAGTGAACTCTTTGAGTGAGTCACTGAATCATTCATTCAAGATATTTGTTAAAAAACGCTGATTCATCCAGTAATGAAACGAGTGAACTCTTTGAGTGAGTCACTGAATCATTCATTCAAGATATTTGTTAAAAAACGCTGATTCATCCAGTAATGAAACGAGTGAACTGTTTGAGTGAGTCATTGAATCATTCATTCAAGACATTTGTTCAAAAACGCTGTTTTTTTTTTTTTTTTTTTTTTTTTTTCATTAAACATTACAAAGCATTAAACAATACAGATAAACATGGAAAAAAACAAAACAAACAAAAAAGATACACAGACACAAATAATTTGCCAGGGTAACAAAAAAACAAAACAAAAACAAGAACAATGCTATGCATTTATCTTAAGAGGACAAAAAGGATGAATAAAGAGATACAGTTTTCATTGCTTTGGGATTAACAGAGCTTTGGATAGTTTCCATGTATTTGTCTAGATCATCTCTGAATAGAGAAAAGAGAGGTTTAGAGCCAGTAAATTTTTGCTTATGTATGTGAAATTTAGCTAGTAGGAAGCACAAATTAATTATGTAATATTGTCCTGTTTTCTCTTTTGAGTTGTCAAACAAACCAAAGAAAACATCTTTAAAACAGAAAGAAAAGTCACTTACAAAATAAGATTGGATAAAAATTAACAAATCTGACCAAAATTTCTCAGTGTGGGCACATTGCCAAAACAAGTGAGTGACATCTTCCTCAGGAGAGTGACAAAAACAGCAATTCACTTCAATGTCTGACTTATATTTCCTAAGAAAGGCTTTGGATGGGTAACATTTGTGGATTAATTTAAATGTTATTTCTTTTACTTTATTGGTAAGCAGATACTTATGAGGCAAAGACCATACTTTTTCCCATGGTAAATTCTCTACAATATTATTCCAATATGGTATTACATAAGGAATTGTAATTATTTCTTTCTGGAAGAGTGCTCTGATTTTATAATTTCTTTTTTGTTGCTCTACAGAAAAGCATACATTTCCAATCATTGTGTCAGTTAGGTTCAAAGAGTAAGTACATGGCCATGGAAATGTAGAACCTTGCAACAGAAAAGACACTCCAGAGGGAATAGCATTGAAAACAATAGCATATTCATTAGCAGTTATAGGAATTTTATATTTCTGTAAAAAATCTAAATAGTTGTAAAGTCTGCCCTGTGAATTAAAAAGCTGTCCAACTAAAAGAAGGTCGTTTTTTAACCAGTTTTCAAAGAAAAGTGATTTATTCTTGTAGAGAATATCCTTATTGTTCCATAAGTAATATCTGTGTGGGGAAAAGTTGTGTTTGTATATTAGCCCATTTAATCCCAAATTTTTCTCAGACACAAAAATATCCAAATCATGTGTCATTAGTATCCCTTTGAAACAATCAATCATAATTTTTTTAAATTTTCATGGAAAAGTATGTGAAAAAGTGTGTTTTATGATCGGTCACAATTGTGACCGGTGGGATACTGTGTTGTATCAACCATTGGACAGACTGAATATAGGTCTATTTGACCTGTGCGTGTGTTTGTGTGTTTGTTTGTGTGTGTGTTTGTTTGTTTGTTTGTTTGTGTGTGTGTGTGTGTGTGTGTGTGTGTTTTTGTGTGTGTTTGTGTGTTTTTGTGTGTGTGAGTGTGTGTGTGCGTGTGCATAAGAGTGTATAAAATCCTTATAAAATCCTTGAGGCCACGAGATACTATCTTGAGGCAACGAGAAACTATCTTGAGGCCACGGGATAGTGTCTGGAGGCCACAGGATAGTGTCTGGAGGCCACGGGATAGTGTCTGGAGGCCACGGGATAGTGTCTGGAGGCCTCGGGATAGTGTCTGGAGGCCACGGGATATTGTCTGCAGGCCACGGGATAGTGTCTGGAGGCCACGGTATAGTGTCTGGAGGCCACGGGATAGTGTCTGGAGGCCTCGGGATAGTGTCTGGAGGCCACGGGATAGTGTCTCGAGGCCACGGGATAGTGTCTGGAGGCCTCGGGATAGTGTCTGGAGGCCACGGTATAGTGTCTGGAGCCCACGGGATAGTGTCTGGAGGCCTCGGGATAGTGTCTGGAGGCCACGGTATAGTGTCTGGAGCCCACGGGATAGTGTCTGGAGGCCTCGGGATAGTGTCTGGAGGCCACGGGATAGTGTCTGGAGGCCACGGGATAGTGTCTGGAGGCCACGGTATAGTGTCTGGAGCCCACGGGATAGTGTCTGGAGGCCTCGGGATAGTGTCTGGAGGCCACGGGATAGTGTCTGGAGGCCACGGGATAGTGTATCGAGGCCACGGGATAGTATCTTGAGGCCACGGGATAGTGTCTGGAGGCCACGGGATAGTGTCTGGAGGCCACGGGATAGTGTCTCGAGGCCACGGGATAGTGTCTGGAGGCCACGGGATAGTGTATCGAGGCCACGGGATAGTGTCTGGAGGCCTCGGGATAGTGTCTGGAGGCCACGGGATAGTGTCTGGAGGCCACGGGATAGTGTCTGGAGGCCACGGGATAGTGTCTGGAGGCCACGGGATAGTGTATCGAGGCCACGGGATAGTATCTTGAGGCCACGGGATAGTGTCTGGAGGCCACGGGATGGTATCCTGAGGTCACGAGATGGTATCTCGAGGCCACGGGATACTATCTCGAGGCCACGGGATAGTGTCTCGAGGCCACGGGATAGTGTCTGGAGGCCACGGGATAGTGTCTCGAGGCCACGAGATAGTGTCTGGAGGCCACGGGATAGTGTCTGGAGGCCACGGGATAGTGTCTGGAGGCCACGGGATAGTGTCTCGAGGCCACGGGATAGTGTCTGGAGGCCTCGGGATAGTGTCTGGAGGCCACGGGATAGTGTCTGGAGGCCACGGTATAGTGTCTTGAGGCCACGGGATAGTGTCTGGAGGCCACGGGATAGTGTCTGGAGGCCACGGGATAGTGTATCGAGGCCACGGGATAGTGTCTGGAGGCCTCGGGATAGTGTCTGGAGGCCTCGGGATAGTGTCTCGAGGCCACGGGATAGTGTCTCGAGGCCACGGGATAGTGTCTCGAGGCCACGGGATAGTGTCTGGAGGATACTGGAGGCCACGGGATAGTGTCTGGAGGCCACGGGATAGTGTATCGAGGCCACGGGATAGTATCTTGAGGCCACGGGATAGTGTCTGGAGGCCACGGGATGGTATCCTGAGGTCACGAGATGGTATCTCGAGGCCACGGGATACTATCTCGAGGCCACGCGATAGTCTCTCGAGGCCACGGGATACTATCTCGAGGCCACGGGATAGTGTCTCGAGGCCACGGGATAGTGTCTCGAGGCCACGGGATAGTGTCTCGAGGCCACGGGATAGTGTCTGGAGGCCTCGGGATAGTGTCTGGAAGCCACGGGATAGTGTCTGGAGGCCACGGGATAGTGTCTGCAGGCCACGGGATAGTGTCTGCAGGCCACGGGATCGTGTCTGGAGGCCACGGGATAGTGTCTGGAGGCCACGGGATAGTGTCTGGAGGCCACGGATAGTGTCTGGAGGCCTCGGGATAGTGTCTGGAGGCCACGGGATAGTGTCTCGAGGCCACGGGATAGCGGGATAGTGTCTCGAGGTCACGGGATAGTGTCTGTGTGTAAAATTAGGTAGAAAGTTAGCCTATGTGTATTAGCATGTAGATACAATGGGTTATCCCACCGGTCACTATTGTTGCCGTTGACATGTTTGTGAGTTCTATGACCACATTAAATAAAGTTGAGTAATTGCAAATGCATATATCAATACTAGACACCTTAAAGATGATGTGTACCAAAAATCTATGTCCTTTCTTTATGTTAACATACTTTAATAACCTTTTCTTTGGGAGCTTTCTTGCTGCCATCCTCTTCTCTTGGCGCAAACAGGAAGTAAACAGCTCTGGTCATGTGACAATTTACAGTAAACATGCGACACTGCACATATTTCATTGAGACCCTTTATTATTTCAATATCTGCTGGAAATGCATTGATAGATCATTCAGTAACATTTTTATAGCCTTAGAAATGAAACATTTTTTTACGGTCACTATTGTGACCGGTGGGATTAAATGGGTTAAGGACCATGCCAAGAGCATCTGCTTATGAAAATTAGAGAGTTTGACAGGGATCTTTGTAACATTGTAGTTACAAAGTAGGAGAAAATTCAGGCCACCTACTTTTGAGAAAATATAATTAGGGATGATATTCCAAAGTGAAGAGGGATTATTAAGGGAATTTTTAAGCCAATTAATTTTAAAAGTGTTGTTTAAAGTAGCAAAATCTAAAAAATCAAATCCTCCCTGTTTTATTGAATTCATCAGTACTGATTTTCTAATAAAGTGGGTTTTATTTTTCCAAACAAAATTATTTAACATTCTATCAACCTTTTTTAATCAACCTCCAAGGAGAGAGCTGCATACGTTAGTCTCGACAATCCTTCAGCTTTAGAGAGTAGAATTCTTCCTCGTATGGACAAGTCTCTCTGCAGCCAAGAATTGAGTTTCTTTTGGGTTTTCAATATTAGAGGATCGAAATTTAGTTTACATCTTGTTTTTTGGTCTTTATTAATTACAATTCCTAGGTATGTTACTTGATCTTTAACAGGGATATTGCATATAGAGGGAACATTACAGCTTTTGACTGACATTAACTCACTTTTTTAATATTTAGGTACAGACCTGAAGCTCTGGAAAAGGAATCAATCAATCTTAAAGCTAAAGGGATTTGAGAGGCATCATTCAAAAACAAAGTGGTGTCATCAGCCAGCTGGCTAATCATAATTTGTCTATCGTCAATTGTAATACCTTGTAAATTACTACTGGAAATATGCAGAGCTAAAAATTGCGAGGCAAGCAAGAATAAATATGGAGATATAGGACAGCCTTGTCTTACTCCACGTGACAAATTGAATCTTGGTGAGGTTCCGAATTTTAACTTAATAACACTATTATTATTTCTATACAATGTCCTGATGGCTCTACAAAACGAATCTCCAAACCCAAATTTGGTAATGGCTTGAAATATGAAATTGTGCTCAAGTGAGTCAAAGGCTTTGTAGAAGTCTAGGAAAAGTAAATAGCTATCATTAGGGATGAGTTCCTCGTAATCTAAAATATCTAGGACTAATCTTACATTATTCGTAATGTGACGTTTTTCCATAAAACCTGATTGTGATTCATCAATAATACAGTTAAGGACATCTTTAATTCTTTTTGCTAAAATTAAAGCTAAAATTTTGTAATCATTATTCAAGAGGGTTATCGGTCTCCAATTTTCTAAACATTCTTTATCTTTATTTGGTTTGGGTATCAAAGTGATGACCCCTTGAGTCATGCTTGGTGGAAGAGTTTCCGATTCCAGACTTTCTTCAAACACCTTTAGTAAGAAAGGGGATAAGCTCTCTGCAAACATCTTATACAACTCAGAGGTTAAACCATCACTGCCGGGACTTTTATTATTTTTTAAACTCTTAATAGCTTGTAGAATTTCTGATTGGGATATATCATTATCACAAGCTTCTTTATCTTCTAAAGGAATAACTTTATTTTGATTAATAGATTCAAAAAAAGATTTGGCTGAATTGTCACAATATCTGGATGTATACAAGTCATTATAGAATTTGGAGCAAAAAGAAGCTATTTCCCTAGGATTCTCCAGAACTCTATCATTTGTACGGAGACGATCAACCGAAACATTCACAGCATTGGATCTTTCCAACCTAAAAAAGTAGGCTGAATTTTGCTCTCCTTCTTCCAGCCATTTTTTCCTGGATCGAACATAGGCTCCTTTAGCTTTGGATCTATAGAGATCATCTAATTTACTTTGAAGTTTGGAATATTCAATGCTTTGAGTATCTGTCAATGGCTCCTTAAATGATATAGCAGATAGTTGTGAAAGAACTTCATCCTCTAATAATCTATTTTGCTTTGCTATATTACTTCCAAATTTTCTTAAGAATTTCCCTAATTCATATTTTAAAAGCTCCCAGTTACGTCCAAAAGCTTTTTGTGATTTAGCCCTTTCCCAGTAAATATGGATTAGTTCAATAATCTGTTGTTTGGCCCTTTTATATTTAAGGAGGGAGCTATTTAATTTCCAGAGCGACGGTTTGCAGGCATTAATTGCGATATTTTGCGATAAATTAAAATGTAAATGGCATTATGGTCAGTCAGTGGGCTGTTACTGATATTAATAGAGATATTATTGCTACTCAAAGTTTTAGAAATCAACCAATAATCAATTCTGGACTGCCTTGAACGGTCTTTGTTACTCCAGGTGTACTGTATTACATCCGGATACATCTCTCTCCAGATATCAACTAAGTCAAATTTATCCATAAATGCTACAAGATTTGAGTTTGGGGAAACTGTTTTTCTTGGTGGGTACCTATCTAGCATGTTATTCATTGCTATGTTAAAATCACCACCTAAAAGCAGAAAAGCTGAAGGATATTTGCCTAAAGCATATGAAAGTTTTTGATCTAGGGTGTTAAAGAAAGCACAGTTTTCTGTAACAGAGTTGTAACCATAGATGTTGACAATAATCAACATAAAATGATTGACAACAACAACCATTAACAAGAAGTGTCCTGAAGGATCAATACTGGTTTCCAAAATGTTACCATTAAAATTATACTTCATAATCCCTACTCCAGCAGAATGTTCTGACCCATGTGACAACCAAATATCATTGCCCCACTGTGACCTCCAAAATTTGGCATCTTTAGATGTAGAATGACTTTCCTGGAAAAAACAGAAATCTACTTTGTGCCTCTTAGAAAACAAAAATAAAGCCTTCCTCTTAATGTTGTTTTTCAAACCCCTGGCATTTAAAGAAAATAAAGACAAAGACATACACAATTAAACAAGAGTATATAATACCTGAAGAACTAGGTATGAAACAGGATATCACTTAGAACATAAGAAACTAGAATAACAAAAAATGCAGTAGTTCGCCTAACTCTGCAACATTATATAGAACCAGAAGTAATGAGTACAAGGGCATGAGTAAAAGTCTTTTTCGTTTTGTTTCTTTTAACCCTTTTGTCTGTTCTATCTGACTTTCGTTCCTCTTTCAGTTATCAAGTTTTTGGTACCTTAATTCTTCAGAACGAGCACTCTCATTGACAAAAAGGTATGGTTCCAAAAGTAGAAATTCCGTATTTATGACCATTGTCATAAACTAATAATATTCCAAATAAAATAAAATAAAAATTGCGTTAAAGATCCAGCATGAACAAACAAGATCAAATGGGCAACGCTAAGTAGCATACTACAAAAAGTCTATCCTCTATCTGAAGAGAGAGAGAAAAAGAAAAAAAAAACGGATCGTGCCAACCCGAGAGTACCAGAGAGTGGTGTGTTGAAGCTTCGACGAGGATGCCATAGCATCATTCAGCCTTGCTGATCATTTGCAGAAATCTTTTTACCGTCAACATATGCAAAGGGCCCTCTGAATCCTGCTCTCTTCCCCTCCTTTCTTGCTCGTTCCACAAGTGGCCAAAGTTTGTTCCTGGCGTCTTTGGTGCTTTGCGTTAAGTCTTCAAAAATTCGGATTTTTCGTTCTTTGAGAATGGCCGCGGTTCTGGCATCCCTCCAGATTTGATCTCGAACATTGCGTGACAGAAATTGTACGATGATGCGACGGCTTGCGCGAGCTCCCTCAGCGCGCGGGCCCAGTCTGTGGGCGATGTCGAGCGTGTAGACGAGCTGGTCTGCGATCTCTGGAGAAACTTTGCCGAATAAATCGATTAGGATTTTCCGAACATCTTCTCCTCGCTGCTCCTGAATACCGGACACTCGCAAATTCCACCTCCTTTTATAGGCATCCAGTTCCTCGCATTTATCACGTAGCGCGCAGTTTTCCTTTTCCAGTGATTCCACCCTGTTCTGCAACGAGCTCACCTTGCCTGATACCTCTTCAATTTGATTGCTCATAAACTCAAGCGCCTCAGTCACACTGTTTAACGAGGCCGTGTTGACTTGAACGGTTGTCTCGAGGGATTGCATTCGATTCATAAATTCCAATTGCATTTTTTCAACTCTCTCCAAAACTTCCATCAGGTTCGAATTAGAGACCATCTGAATATCCGACGCCGCTCTTTCACCCAATTTAGATTTTTTGGCAGGCTGTCGAGGAGTTTCAGGAAGGGGAATTTTACATCCTGATGTATTCTTAGCGTCATTCCCTTTGAACGAGGCATCCAGAGATTTCTTCGCGTATGAGTGCATGGCACCTCGAGTAGGCTTATCTTCTTCCATCGCGCTCGTTGAAAAGTTAGAAAAACAAAAGAACGAACAAAGACTTTCTCAGATCAGTAAATAAATTATTACTTTGTGCCCTTTTACATATTAAGTCTTTTGTCAACTAATGAATGCAGAGCTTCGGCACAGGGATGTTACTCAGTCGCCATCTTGACCCGCCCAAAACGAGTGAACTCTTTGAGTGAGTCATTGAATCATTCATTCAGGATATTTGTTCAAAAACGCTGATTCATCCAGTAATGAAACGAGTGAACTCTTTGAGTGAGTCATTGAATCATTCATTCAGGATATTTGTCCAAAAACGCTGATTCATCCAGTAATGAAACGAGTGAACTCTTTGAGTGAGTCACTGAATCATTCATTCAGGATATTTGTTCAAAAACGCTGATTCATCCAGTAATGAAACGAGTGAACTCTTTGAGTGAGTCACTGAATCATTCATTCAGGATATTTGTTAAAAAACGCTGATTCATCCAGTAATGAAACGAGTGAACTCTTTGAGTGAGTCACTGAATCATTCATTCAGGATATTTGTTCAAAAACGCTGATTCATCCAGTAATGAAACGAGTGAACTCTTTGAGTGAGGCATTGAATCATTCATTCAAGATATTTGTTAAAAAACGCTGATTCATCCAGTAATGAAACGAGTGAACTCTTTGAGTGAGGCATTGAATCATTCATTCAAGATATTTGTTCAAAAACGCTGATTCATCCAGTAATGAAACGAGTGAACTCTTTGAGTGAGTCATTGAATCATTCATTCAGGATATTTGTTCAAAAACGCTGATTCATCCAGTAATGAAACGAGTGAACTCTTTGAGTGAGTCACTGAATCATTCATTCAGGATATTTGTTAAAAAAACGCTGATTCATCCAGTAATGAAACGAGTGAACTCTTTGAGTGAGTCACTGAATCATTCATTCAGGATATTTGTTCAAAAACGCTGATTCATCCAGTAATGAAACAAGTGAACTCTTTGAGTGAGGCATTGAATCATTCATTCAAGATATTTGTTCAAAAACGCTGATTCATCCAGTAATGAAACGAGTGAACTCTTTGAGTGAGTCATTGAATCATTCATTCAGGATATTTGTTCAAAAACGCTGATTCATCCAGTAATGAAACGAGTGAACTCTTTGAGTGAGTCACTGAATCATTCATTCAGGATATTTGTTCAAAAACGCTGATTCATCCAGTAATGAAACGAGTGAACTCTTTGAGTGAGTCATTGAATCATTCATTCAGGATATTTGTTCAAAAACGCTGATTCATCCAGTAATGAAACGAGTGAACTCTTTGAGTGAGTCACTGAATCATTCATTCAGGATATTTGTTCAAAAACGCTGATTCATCCAGTAATGAAACGAGTGAACTCTTTGAGTGAGGCATTGAATCATTCATTCAAGATATTTGTTCAAAAACGCTGATTCATCCAGTAATGAAACGAGTAAACTCTTTGAGTGAGTCATTGAATCATTCATTCAGGATATTTGTTCAAAAGCGCTGATTCATCCAGTAATGAAACGAGTGAACTGTTTGAGTGAGTCATTGAATCATTCATTCAAGATATTTGTTCAAAAACGCTGATTCATCCAGTAATGAAACGAGTGAACTCTTTGAGTGAGTCATTGAATCATTCATTCAAGATATTTGTTCAAAAACGCTGATTCATCCAGTAATGAAACGAGTGAACTCTTTGAGTGAGTCATTGAATCATTCATTCAAGATATTTGTTCAAAAACGCTGATTCATCCAGTAATGAAACGAGTGAACTCTTTGAGTGAGGCATTGAATCATTCATTCAGGATATTTGTTCAAAAATGCTGATTCATCCAGTAATGAAACGAGTGAACTCTTTGAGTGAGTCATTGAATCATTCATTCAGGATATTTGTTCAAAAACGCTGATTCATCCAGTAATGAAACGAGTGAACTCTTTGAGTGAGTCATTGAATCATTCATTCAGGATATTTGTTCAAAAACGCTGATTCATCCAGTAATGAAACGAGTGAACTCTTTGAGTGAGTCATTGAATCATTCATTCAGGATATTTGTTCAAAAACACTGATTCATCCAGTAATGAAACGAGTGAACTCTTTGAGTGAGTCACTGAATCATTCATTCAGGATATTTGTTCAAAAACGCTGATTCATCCAGTAATGAAAGAGTGAACTCTTTGAGTGAGTCATTGAATCATTCATTCAGGATATTTGTTCAAAAACACTGATTCATCCAGTAATGAAACGAGTGAACTCTTTGAGTGAGTCACTGAATCATTCATTCAGGATATTTGTTCAAAAACACTGATTCATCCAGTAATGAAACGAGTGAACTCTTTGAGTGAGTCACTGAATCATTCATTCAGGATATTTGTTCAAAAACGCTGATTCATCCAGTAATGAAACGAGTGAGTTAATTCCTAAATCAACGAGATTCGGTTTGTTCGGTTCGTTTGGTTCGTTCTCTGCGCCACATAAACAACCAGGACATTTTCAACAGTTGTTGCATTTATTACAGCTCGTATAATAGTACAAAAGCATTTAGTTTGTACACACCTGCAGGAAGGCCACAGAAACATCGAATGAACACGTTACATGACTGCGTACAGATGATCACACAGATCAGAGTATATACTCATGTTAGATGGACTGGAAACGGCAGATTCCCGCCAGCAGAAGCTCACGCTGATGAACGTCAGTGGAAGATTAGCATACACACACACCAGCGGAGCGGTGGTCACCAGGACACATGCGCAGACACTAAAGCACTGTAGATCGCTCATATACTGTAGATCGATATCTGATAACTTCAGCTTCATGAATGAAATGGTGCAGTTTTATTTAAACATCAGATATAAACTATAAAATGCCTGTGTTTGGATCTGAAGCGGACCGTGAGGTTCTCTAGTGCTCTGGAATTTTCAACATCAACATCTTTGTTTTAATTTTACTGGATTTCATTTTTAGTGATTAAATTGAATTTTAGTGCTCAAAAAACAATTGAAATGTCCTTATGGGGCCTTACGAAATCCACTATTTATTCAGTGTATTTTGTGTGTGTGTGTGTGTGTGTGTGTGTGTGTGTGTGTGTGTGGAAATGCTGGATTTCGTTTTAATGGTTGCATTAAATTCTAGTAATTCAAAAATTGAATTTATTTTAATAAATAGAGTTTAACAAAAACGACACGTTTAGGCCCCTGTGTATTTTCCGTTTTAATGTTTCTGGATTACGTTTTAAATTTGAATAATCAAAAATCATGTATGAAAATACAGCAATTCATAGAACTTTAACGATTTAATAATTTACTAGAATTTTTACAATAATAATTTTTTTTTATAAAAAGTAACTTTTTTCAGTAAAGCTGTTTTTATGGTCCTATACAATTTTTTTTTATCAAAAATTAATTATAATCAAATTAACAAATAAATCCTTTAAAATTGAAAAAAAAAAGAATAATAATTGGCAAACAACAGTAAAAGAAGGAAGACAATTGTGTGATATTCCTTAAAAGATAATGTGTTTTTTTACTTATTGCTAAAGTACATTCTACTGTACAATGATAATATATTTCGCATCTCTGAAATCATAGATTCTCTGTAAGGATGTGTAACTAAAGCTCAGTGTTTCTAAGGCTGTGATTGGCTGAGCTGCTTGATGAGGCTGTAATTCTGCGCTGTGATTGGCTGAGCTGCTTGATGAGGCTGTAATTCTGCGCTGTAACTGGCTGAGATGCTTGATAAGGCTGTAATTCTGTGCTGTGATTGGCTGAGATGCTTGATGAGCCAGTAATTCTGTGCTGTGATTGGCTGAACTGCTTGATGAGGCTGTAATTCTGCGCTGTGATTGGCTGAACTGCTTGATGAGCCAGTAATTCTGCACTGTGATTGGCAGAGCTGCTTGATGAGGCTGTAATTCTGTGCTGTGATTGGCTGAGCTGCTTGACGAGCCAGTAATTCTGTGCTGTGATTGGCTGAGATGCTTGATGAGGCTGTAACTGGCTGAGATGCTTGATAAGGCTGTAATTCTGCACTGTGATTGGCTGAACTGCTTGATAAGGCTGTAATTCTGTGCTGTGATTGGCTAAGCTGCTTGATATGGCTGTAATTCTGCGCTGTGATTGGCTGAACTGCTTGATGAGCCAGTAATTCTGCACTGTGATTGGCTGAACTGCTTGATAAGGCTGTAATTCGCGCTGTGATTGGCTTAATAAGGCACTGCTGTTTATAGAGACGAGGTTTATTCTACCTCACTGTACACAAGATACACATCTGATCCAAAACCGCCACCCAATATAATCTCGTATGTATTGTGTCTGAAAGGGTTCATCAGAGACGGTGTGTTTCAGGACTGAGCGTTCGTTGGTCTTCGGAGTAACTCCTTCACCTCGGCCTGAACAAGAGTCTTGGGTCGCCGCTGGTTTAGGTGGGGTGTCCGGAGAGGAACCCCATGTGATTGCTGCTGGTGAAGATGGACATGAAGCGGTCGTCGTCGATGGAGTTCAGCACCTCCAGGTCGTCGAGCACCGCGGACGCCGGGCTGGAGCCGCTCTCCATCATGGGCTCGTTCTGCAGGAGACTGGCGATGCTGGGGGGGAAGCTCATCCAGGTGGAGCTGTTGGCCGAGGGATCCGCCGGCTGATCCGGGACCTCGCCGGCGCTCGCCGTGGTCATGTGACACGCGGACTTCCCCATCGACTCGCCGCCTAGCATGGCCTGGAACACAGATATTAGCATTACAACTATTAAAGAGGCTTCCGCTCAGTGAAATAAAGCTGAAAGAAAATACAATATAAATTAGAAATGATGCCTAGGCAATACACTAGAGCTGCAGGATTAATGGTTAAAAGATTCAAACACACACACATGATCTTATTCTTAAATGACAGCGATTCGGCTCTGCCTATTAAAGCTTCACATGTACGATCACAGCGAACGTTTAAACAAGTGAAGTAATGAAACCAGATTAACGCAGAATCCTGCAGCTCTACAATAAACTGACACAAGTTTAAGTTGAAGCACTAAAATCATCAACAGGAAATAAATAATAAATAAAACACTGAAATAAAATTAAAACAAACCTAAATAGCCATTCTTAAAGGTGCAGTGTGTAATTTTAGCGCATCTAGTGGTGAGGTTGCGAATTACACCCAACAGAAGTTAAGGTGGCCGACAGGAAGTGATGTCGTCGTCTGAGACAGCAGAGAGTCGCCAGTTAAACAATGATGTTTCTTTACAAAGATAAATGAAGAAATTAGGTTTACTTGATTATTCAGTAAAGCGGTATGTTATTGCGAACATTATTGTCACTTGTGTCAGTGTTTTATCCGCTGACTTTAGCTGAAGCTTCTCTGCACGAAGAACAACATAGTGACGAGACGCGTTTGTCCGCTCAGGGCCACCGTAGAAACATGTGGATGTAAGCGGACCCGCGGTGTGTGTAGAGAGAAATGCTCATTCTAAGCTAATAAACACATAACGCTTCATTAAGTAAGGGGTTTACACACCACTGAAAACATAGTTATGTTTATGATATTGCATTTCTGTCAACAGATCCTCAGTGTGTAAACATTGTGTAAATATCACACACTGCACCTTTAAATCAATGACACTAAAATGACCATGTAACCAAAAACAAAAGCTAATTGAGAATCTGAGTAAGCGTGAGCGAGCGCTGACCTGGAAATCGTCGATGTTGATGTTGTCGACGTCGCCCTGCACCTCGGAGAAGCTGGGGAACTCTGGGATATCGTCCTCCCGGAAGGTGTTCTGCATGTCCTGGGGAACCGCACTCGAGGCGCTCGCGGCGTTCAGCGGCTCCGCCGAGATGAAGTTACCCAGGTTGAAGCCCAGGTCCGCCATGTTGACGGTGGAGAAGTCGCTGGGCTGTTGTGTGTTGGTGAAGCTGCTCACCGACACGGCTTTGGGCTGAGAGTCGACGGTCAGGGTCTGCAGGAACTTCCAGGTGTCGCCGACCGACGTCTGCGGCTCCACCTTCAGGGAACTCTGGATCGGCTGAGCGAAGAGCTGTCCTGGAGCCGGCTCGAAGAACGGGGGCGGCAGGGGCTTCATCGAGGGGCCCGAAGACACACACGCCGACACTGAAACACAACAGTGAGTGGGGGATAACTGGGGGATAACTGGAGGATAACTGGGGGATAACTGGGGGATAACTGGAGGATAACTGGGGGATAACTGGGGGATAACTGGGGGATAACTGGGGGATAACTGGGGGATAACTGGGGGATAACTGGAGGGTAACTGGAGGGTAACTGGTAAATAACTGGAGGATAACTGGGGGATAACTGGTGTATTACTGGGGGATAACTGGAGGATAACTGGGGGAATAACTGGGGGATAACTGGGGGGTAACTGGAGGATAACTGGGGGATAACTGGGGGATAACTGGAGGATAACTGGAGGATAACTGGAGGATAACTGGGGATAACTGGAGGATAACTGGAGGATAACTGGAGGATAACTGGGGGATAACTGGGGGATAACTGGGGGATAACTGGGGGATAACTGGAGGATAACTGGGGGATAACTGGAGGATAACTGGAGGATAACTGGAGGATAACTGGAGGATAACTGGGGGATAACTGGGGGATAACTGGAGGATAACTGGAGGATAACTGGAGGATAACTGGGGGATAACTGGAGGATAACTGGAGGATAACTGGAGGATAACTGGGGGATAACTGGAGGATAACTGGAGGATAATTGGTGTATTACTGGTGGATAACTGGTTACCTGGAGTGATACTGGTGGCTGTGGGTTTGGACACGGCTAGAGTTCGTTTCGCTGTACTGAATGGCCGTCTGTCTGTCGGCATGGCGGATCCTGCACATAAAACACACACACCTTCACTACAAAACTGACCTCTAACACCTTAAAATGACTTGATCTGATACAACACACACCTGAAATCATGCTGCTGAGTTTGAGGTTCTGCAGCATCCCTTCTGTCCTCTTGCGCTTCTCCATCAGCCTGTGCTCGTCTGTCGTTTCACAACCATAACCACAGAGAGAACCAACAACAACATGAGGGTGAGCACTCTCACTTCGGGTCAACTGTTATTCTGAGAACGTAAACGCCTTATGTAAAACTATGGAAGCCTGTTTCTGCCATGGAATAAAATATTAAAAAAGTAATTGTGACTTTAAATCTTGCAATTCTGACCTTTTATTCGCAATTGTAATAATTCTGACCTTTTTCCGCAATTGCGAGTTTATATCTCGCAATTCTGACCTTTTTTTTTTTAATTGTGAGTTTTTATCTCACAATTCTGACAATGTTTCGCAATTGCGAGTTTGTATCTCGCAATTCTGACCTTTTTTTCCGCAATTTTAAGTTTACATCTCGCAATTCTGACCATTTTTGGCAATTGTGAGTTTATATCTCGCAATTCTGACCTTTTTCCGCAATTGCGAGTTTATATCTCGCAATTAAAAAAAAATTTTTTTGCGAATGTGTCTCGCAATTCTGACCTTTTTTTTTTAATTGTGAGTTTTTATCTCACAATTCTGACTATTTTTGGCAATTTTAAGTTTATATCTCGCAATTCTGACCTTTTTCCGCAATTGCGAGTTTATATCTCGCAATTAAAAAAAAATTTTTTTGCGAATGTGTCTCGCAATTCTGACCTTTTTTTTTTAATTGTGAGTTTTTATCTCACAATTCTGACTATTTTTGGCAATTTTAAGTTTATATCTCGCAATTCTGACCTTTTTCCGCAATTGCGAGTTTATATCTCGCAATTCAAAAAAAAATTTGCGCAATTGCGAGTTTATATCTCGCAATTCTGACCTTTTTTTTTAATTGTAAGTTTACATCTCGCAATTCTGAACATTTTTCGCAATAGTGAGTTTATAAGATATAATTAATATATAAACCTGCAATTAAAAAGGTAATTACAACTTACTACTCGCAACTGTGGGGAAAAAAAGTCCGA
This sequence comes from Rutilus rutilus, assembly GCF_951802725.1. Classification (NCBI taxonomy): domain Eukaryota; kingdom Metazoa; phylum Chordata; class Actinopteri; order Cypriniformes; family Leuciscidae; genus Rutilus; species Rutilus rutilus. The sequence continues at coordinate 810,185 of NC_140211.1, forward strand.
ACTGTGAGATAAAAAGTAGAATGAGCTTTTTTATTTAGTTTTCTGTGGCGTGAACAAGCTTCCACATGACAGAGCACATGGTCTCACCCGGGTCGGCGGGCAGGTACTGGAAGTCCATGGGCTCGCTGACCTCTCGGTCTGAGGGCCGGCGGAGCTGCATCTTCACCCGCACCGGCTCAGACAGGTTAGTGTCGTGGTACGGGGGCGTGCGAAACACGATGGCCACCTGACGGTGAACATCGGCCTGCGAGAACGAGCCCTTACTCTCCCACGAGTCCCGGAAGAAGCGCACCTCGATGTCCTCTGAAGGGAAGAGCACAGTAATGATCCGACCACAACCCTACAACATCTCTGTACACTGAAATAAAGCGGAAATAAACTGAACGAAAATTAGAAATGTTGCCATGGCAATAACTGAAATAAGTTTAGGTTGAAGCACTAAATGTTAAAAACAGGAAATAATTAAGAACTAAAACTAACACTGAAATAAATGAAACCTAAAGAGCAATATATTATACATGAAATAATAACGCCACATACTGGTAAAGCATTTATTATTCTCAGTTAATGTTAATGTCAACATTTAATAATGTATTATGTTTCTGGAATAACAAACTAAAATTAAAATAAAGTGTTTTTTAATATAGACATTTAAAGAATAAAGATGAAAAAAAAAACTAAAATTCAAATGAAAACTGCTAAATATTGATCACATTTATAATAGTATCTCAGTGATACTAAAAACTAAACTGAACTAAAAATTACTAAACTAAACATTTTTGAAACTTGAAATAAAAGAAACACATTCAACTTATTTTGTTAGTTAACTAGTTGCCAATGCATCATTTCTATTCTCAAATAACTGAAGTAATAAAATAACTAAAGCTTAAATAAAATTAAAAACTATATAGACATATTTGTAAAACTCTGTGAAAACACTAAAACTAACAACAACAACAAAATAAATAAACATAAAACTTGAAAATATTAATAGAATCTATAATGGCATCTCAGTGATACTGAAACTAAACTGAACTAAACGTAAAAAAAAAAAAAAAAAAAAAAATAAAAATGTTACTTGAAATAAGATAAACGTATATAGTATATTATATAAAAAAAATGTCCTGGCTCTTCCAAGCTTAATAATGGCAGTGAATTGCAACCAACAGGCTGAAGCTCAAAAACGTGCATCTATCCATCATAAAAGTGCATCTGTCCATCATAAAAGTACATCTATCCATCATAAAAGTACATCTATCCATCATAAAAGTACATCTATCCATCATAAAAGTGCATCTGTCCATCATAAAAGTACATCTATCCATCATAAAAGTGCATCTGTCCATCATAAAAGTACATCTGTCCATCATAAAAGTGCATCTGTCCATCATAAAAGTACATCTATCCATCATAAAAGTACATCTATCCATCATAAAAGTGCATCTATCCATCATAAAAGTACATCTATCCATCATAAAAGTGCATCTGTCCATCATAAAAGTGCATCTGTCCATCATAAAAGTGCATCTATCCATCATAAAAGTACATCTATCATCATAAAAGTACATCTATCCGTCATAAAAGTACATCTATCCATCATAAAAGCGCATCTATCCATCATAAAAGCACATCTATCCATCATAAAAGCACATCTATCCATCATAAAAGTACATCTATCCATCATTAAAGTACATCTATCCATCATAAAAGTACATCTATCCATCATAAAAGCGCATCTATCCATCATAAAAGCACATCTATCCATCATAAAAGCACATCTATCCATCATAAAAGTACATCTATCATCATAAAAGTACATCTATCCGTCATAAAAGTGCATCTATCCATCATAAAAGCGCATCTATCCATCATAAAAGCGCATCTGTCCATCATAAAAGTGCATCTATCCATCATAAAAGTGCATCTATCCATCATAAAAGCGCATCTGTCCATCATAAAAGTGCATCTATCCATCATAAAAGTACATCTATCCATCATAAAAGTACATCTATCCATCATTAAAGTACATCTATCCATCATAAAAGTACATCTATCCATCATAAAAGCGCATCTATCCATCATAAAAGTACATCTATCATCATAAAAGTACATCTATCCGTCATAAAAGTGCATCTATCCATCATAAAAGCGCATCTATCCATCATAAAAGCGCATCTGTCCATCATAAAAGTGCATCTATCCATCATAAAAGTGCATCTATCCATCATAAAAGCGCATCTGTCCATCATAAAAGCACATCTATCCATCATAAAAGTACATCTATCCATCATTAAAGTACATCTATCCATCATAAAAGTACATCTATCCATCATAAAAGCGCATCTATCCATCATAAAAGCACATCTATCCATCATAAAAGCACATCTATCCATCATAAAAGTACATCTATCATCATAAAAGTACATCTATCCGTCATAAAAGTGCATCTATCCATCATAAAAGCGCATCTATCCATCATAAAAGCGCATCTGTCCATCATAAAAGTGCATCTATCCATCATAAAAGCGCATCTATCCATCATAAAAGCGCATCTGTCCATCATAAAAGTGCATCTATCCATCATAAAAGTGCATCTATCCATCATAAAAGCGCATCTGTCCATCATAAAAGTGCATCTATCCATCATAAAAGTGCATCTATCCATCATAAAAGTGCATCTGTCCATCATAAAAGTGCATCTGTCCATCATAAAAGTGCATCTATCATCATAAAAGTGCATCTGTCCGTCATCAAAGTGCATCTATCCATCATAAAAGTACATCTATCCGTCATAAAAGTACATCTATCCATCATAAAAGCACATCTATCCATCATAAAAGTACATCTATCCATCATAAAAGCACATCTATCCATCATAAAAGTACATCTATCCGTCATAAAAGTACATCTATCCATCATAAAAGCACATCTATCCATCATAAAAGTACATCTATCCATCATAAAAGCGCATCTGTCCATCATAAAAGTGCATCTATCCATCATAAAAGTGCATCTATCCATCATAAAAGCGCATCTGTCCATCATAAAAGTGCATCTATCCATCATAAAAGTGCATCTATCCATCATAAAAGTGCATCTGTCCATCATAAAAGTGCATCTGTCCATCATAAAAGTGCATCTATCATCATAAAAGTGCATCTGTCCGTCATCAAAGTGCATCTATCCATCATAAAAGTACATCTATCCGTCATAAAAGTACATCTATCCATCATAAAAGCACATCTATCCATCATAAAAGTACATCTATCCGTCATAAAAGTGCATCTATCCATCATAAAAGTGCATCTGTCCATCATAAAAGTACATCTATCCGTCATAAAAGTACATCTATCCGTCATAAAAGTGCATCTATCCATCATAAAAGCACATCTATCCATCATAAAAGTACATCTATCCATCATAAAAGTGCATCTGTCCATCATAAAAGTACATCTATCCATCATAAAAGTACATCTATCCATCATAAAAGCACATCTATCCATCATAAAAGTACATCTATCCATCATAAAAGTGCATCTATCCATCATAAAAGTACATCTATCCATCATAAAAGTGCATCTGTCCATCATAAAAGTACATCTATCCATCATAAAAGTACATCTATCCATCATAAAAGTACATCTATCCATCATAAAAGTACATCTATCCGTCATAAAAGTACATCTATCATCATAAAAGTGCATCTGTCCATCATAAAAGTGCATCTGTCATCATAAAAGTGCATCTGTCCATCATAAAAGTGCATCTGTCCATCATAAAAGTGCATCTGTCCATCATAAAAGTGCATCTGTCCATCATAAAAGTGCATCTGTCCATCATAAAAGTGCATCTGTCCATCATAAAAGTGCATCTATCCATCATAAAAGTGCATCTGTCCATCATAAAAGTGCATCTATCCATCATAAAAGTGCATCTGTCCATCATAAAAGTGCATCTATCCATCATAAAAGTGAATCTATCATCATAAAAGTGCATCTGTCCATCATAAAAGTGCATCTATCCATCATAAAAGTGCATCTGTCCATCATAAAAGTGAATCTATCATCATAAAAGTGCATCTATCCATCATAAAAGTGCATCTGTCCATCATAAAAGTGCATCTATCCATCATAAAAGTGAATCTATCATCATAAAAGTGCATCTGTCCATCATAAAAGCGCATCTATCCATCATAAAAGTGCATCTGTCCATCATAAAAGTGCATCTGTCCATCATA
>NC_140211.1:821921-916921 GCF_951802725.1 Rutilus rutilus
TGAAATATAACCTGCACTCTGAAAAGAATAGTCAGTAGAAAGTGTCAAATGCGCATTCATTTGATTATTTAAAACTTTTTCAGCATTATTATCGCAGGTTCACTGAAGAACTATTTTGCTCTTTTGTGGGTCTCTGATACCCACACCAGACGCTTCAGCTGCGGGTCTCTGATAGGTCCAGTTGTGGACTCCCCCACACCAGACGCTTCAGCTGCGGGTCTCTGACAGGTCCAGTTGTGGACTCCCCCACACCAGACGCTTCAAATGCGGGTCTCTGACAGGTCCAGTTGTGGACTCCCCCACACCAGACGCTTCAGCTGCGGGTCTCTGATAGGTCCAGTTGTGGACTCCCCCACACCAGACGCTTCAGCTGCGGGTCTCTGACAGGTCCAGTTGTGGACTCCCCCACACCAGACGCTTCAGCTGCGGGTCTCTGGTAGGTCCAGTTGTGGACTCCCCCACACCAGACGCTTCAGCTGCGGGTCTCTGATAGGTCCAGTTGTGGACTCCCCCACACCAGACGCTTCAGCTGCGGGTCTCTGACAGGTCCAGTTGTGGACTCCCCCACACCAGACGCTTCAGCTGCGGGTCTCTGACAGGTCCAGTTGTGGACTCCCCCACACCAGACGCTTCAGCTGCAGGTCTCTGACAGGTCCAGTTGTGGACTCCCCCACACCAGACGCTTCAGCTGCGGGTCTCTGGTAGGTCCAGTTGTGGACTCCCCCACACCAGACGCTTCAGCTGCGGGTCTCTGACAGGTCCAGTTGTGGACTCCCCCACACCAGACGCTTCAGCTGCGGGTCTCTGGTAGGTCCAGTTGTGGACTCCCCCACACCAGACGCTTCAGCTGCAGGTCTCTGACAGGTCCAGTTGTGGACTCCCCCACACCAGACGCTTCAGCTGCAGGTCTCTGACAGGTCCAGTTGTGGACTCCCCCACACCAGACGCTTCAGCTGCAGGTCTCTGACAGGTCCAGTTGTGGACTCCCCCACACCAGACGCTTCAGCTGCGGGTTTCTGACAGGTCCAGTTGTGGACTCCCCCACACCAGACGCTTCAGCTGCGGGTCTCTGGTAGGTCCAGTTGTGGACTCCCCCACACCAGACGCTTCAGCTGCAGGTCTCTGACAGGTCCAGTTGTGGACTCCCCCACACCAGACGCTTCAGCTGCAGGTCTCTGACAGGTCCAGTTGTGGACTCCCCCACACCAGACGCTTCAGCTGCGGGTCTCTGGTAGGTCCAGTTGTGGACTCCCCCACACCAGACGCTTCAGCTGCGGGTCTCTGACAGGTCCAGTTGTGGACTCCCCCACACCAGACGCTTCAGCTGCGGGTCTCTGACAGGTCCAGTTGTGGACTCCCCCACACCAGACGCTTCAGCTGCGGGTCTCTGACAGGTCCAGTTGTGGACTCCCCCACACCAGACGCTTCAGCTGCGGGTCTCTGATAGGTCCAGTTGTGGACTCCCCCACACCAGACGCTTCAGCTGCGGGTCTCTGACAGGTCCAGTTGTGGACTCCCCCACACCAGACGCTTCAGCTGCGGGTCTCTGGTAGGTCCAGTTGTGGACTCCCCCACACCAGACGCTTCAGCTGCGGGTCTCTGACAGGTCCAGTTGTGGACTCCCCCACACCAGACGCTTCAGCTGCGGGTCTCTGGTAGGTCCAGTTGTGGACTCCCCACACCAGACGCTTCAGCTGCAGGTCTCTGACAGGTCCAGTTGTGGACTCCCCCACACCAGACGCTTCAGCTGCGGGTCTCTGGTAGGTCCAGTTGTGGACTCCCCCACACCAGACGCTTCAGCTGCGGGTCTCTGACAGGTCCAGTTGTGGACTCCCCCACACCAGACGCTTCAGCTGCAGGTCTCTGACAGGTCCAGTTGTGGACTCCCCCACACCAGACGCTTCAGCTGCAGGTCTCTGACAGGTCCAGTTGTGGACTCCCCCACACCAGACGCTTCAGCTGCAGGTCTCTGGTAGGTCCAGTTGTGGACTCCCCCACACCAGACGCTTCAGCTGCAGGTCTCTGACAGGTCCAGTTGTGGACTCCCCCACACCAGACGCTTCAGCTGCAGGTCTCTGACAGGTCCAGTTGTGGACTCCCCCACACCAGACGCTTCAGCTGCGGGTCTCTGACAGGTCCAGTTGTGGACTCCCCCACACCAGACGCTTCAGCTGCGGGTCTCTGACAGGTCCAGTTGTGGACTCCCCCACACCAGACGCTTCAGCTGCGGGTCTCTGACAGGTCCAGTTGTGGACTCCCCCACACCAGACGCTTCAGCTGCGGGTCTCTGACAGGTCCAGTTGTGGACTCCCCCACACCAGACGCTTCAGCTGCGGGTCTCTGACAGGTCCAGTTGTGGACTCCCCCACACCAGACGCTTCTGCTGCGGGTCTCTGACAGGTCCAGTTGTGGACTCCCCCACACCAGACGCTTCAGCTGCGGGTCTCTGGTAGGTCCAGTTGTGGACTCCCCCACACCAGACGCTTCAGCTGCGGGTCTCTGGTAGGTCCAGTTGTGGACTCCCCCACACCAGACGCTTCAGCTGCGGGTCTCTGGTAGGTCCAGTTGTGGACTCCCCCACACCAGACGCTTCAGCTGCGGGTCTCTGACAGGTCCAGTTGTGGACTCCCCCACACCAGACGCTTCAGCTGCAGGTGGACTCCCCCACACCAGACACTTCAGCTGCAGGTCTCTGACAGGTCCAGTTGTGGACTCCCCCACACCAGACGTTTCAGCTGCAGGTCTCTGACAGGTCCAGTTGTGGACTCCCCCACACCAGACGCTTCAGCTGCGGGTCTCTGACAGGTCCAGTTGTGGACTCCCCCACACCAGACGCTTCAGCTGCGGGTCTCTGACAGGTCCAGTTGTGGACTCCCCCACACCAGACGCTTCAGCTGCGGGTCTCTGACAGGTCCAGTTGTGGACTCCCCCACACCAGACGCTTCAGCTGCGGGTCTCTGACAGGTCCAGTTGTGGACTCCCCCACACCAGACGCTTCAGCTGCAGGTCTCTGGTAGGTCCAGTTGTGGACTCCCCCACACCAGACGCTTCAGCTGCAGGTCTCTGGTAGGTCCAGTCCGCTCTGCAATGTTGGCTTCAACTCTTCATAATTCACCATGCCGAGGAATCTCTTGACATCAGCCGTATTTTTAGGCTCTGGCGTTTCTTTGATAGCTTTTCTTTGATCTGGGTCTGCATATATGCCTCCTGCACTGACGAGGTGTCCTGGGAACCTAATAACTTGAGGCACTGCAAACTGACATTTTTCGTTCAGTGTTAACCCTTTCTGTTCCAGGCGGTTCAGGACCTCGATATGTCTTGCATCATGTTCAACACCAGGAGGTCATCTGGCACAGTGTGTCCTCCAGCGGTTGTGTCAGACGTTTCTGGAAGTGTTCAGGAAATGCCAAACAGAAGGCGGTTAAAACAGTATCTTCCATAAGGCGTGATGAAGGCAGTGAGCGGGACCCAATCTTTCTGCAAAGGAATCTGCCAGAATCCAGCAGTAGCATCCGACTCAGAGAACACGGCTGCGTCTCACAGTTCAGCCAGTGCTTCGACTGCAGGAAGAATATGTCTCTCACACTGGGTGTTTTATCACTCTTCCCTGATGACAATCAGGATGACTGCTCCTGTGTCCAGTTTGAAAAGAACTTGCTCACCGTTCACTGCAATGGACTTTTGCCAGACATCAGTCGAATTCTCAGACTTTACAGCTGCCAGGAACACAGTGTCTGTGCTCTCCGTCTCATCACACTGATATACTTCCTCCAGAGCTGTCTGTGTTGTGCAGACGGCAGCGACGTGGCCTGGCTCGCTGGACGGCTGCTTGTGGCTCTCCACATCTGCCACATCCCTGGCTGGCTTCCTCCTGTGTTCTCATTCTGGTTGTCTCTGTGGCCCTTTTAGTGCAAATCTTGGCTTTATTTTGTATTTTAACATGTCCATGTTTACCTCATACCGCTTGCTTGTCTTAAGACCGTCTGCTGCTTTTTTATTTCTTCACTTTGTCTTATCTTTGTGACTGTTTTAATGAGTGTGAGCTCGGGGTCAAGCTGTAATCTCGTGATCTCCAAGGCCAACTACCAGTCTGTCTCGTATCATTCCCTCTTGAAGGACTCCGTACTGGCAGTCTTCTGCTAGTTTATGACAGCAGCGATGAACACTTCAGCTGATTCGCCCGGCTCTTGGCTCCTCTCGTAGTACACGTTGTGTTTACATACAAAGTGTTTCTCAAACGCTTCTTTAACTCTGTCTTCTTCAGAGAGAGCGTGCACATGATCTCATCAGCTTTATCTCCCATTGTGTAGATAAGCAAATTAATGTTCATATCTCATTTAGATATGTCACGTCTAACCAAATTTAGACGATATTTGCGCAGGTTCTGGCGTTCACACGGTTTTATACGTCTGAATATTATTTGGCGCACCCCAGTTTTGGCTTTCGGCACACGTACACTTTTAATAAGAATCCTACGCACAGTTTTATAAATAAGACCCCAGTATTACAGTGCGTTATCCTAAGATTCATAACGTATGACACTCAAGAAGAGGATAATGAAAGAGGAATATCCAGAAAGGGCGGGAGGCAGTAAACACTCCATGACCTACTTAAACCTGGAGTGTCAAGTCAAGTCAAGTCATCTTCATTTATATAGCGCTTTTAACAATGTAGATTGTCTCAAAGCAGCTTTACAGAGATAAATGTATAATTTAACGTAAGATTGTTTTGGCTTTATAGCGGTTCTTTAATAAAGTTATTTCCAGCTAAAGTTAGTTTTGATTGATTCGCTTCCGTCGCAACGATCATTTGTTTTTAAATTAGGGCCGCCAAGACGACACCATTCTCTCTACACAGACTTTAGCGAACCTGTGAGAAACGCTGATGGCGTTCAGATGCGCATTAAGAACGGGTTCTATAATTATGTGCGTTTGAATATATGTGTGCAGGTTTGGAATTCCCTACAAACCAAGCCTAAACAAATTACTGGTGTTTCCTTATAGTTTTGATTCAGAATTTTATTTTATTTTATCAATTCGGGGTAGATACGCAAATTGAGTTTTCCCGACGACGCGTTATCTGTAGAGTGGGAAAGGGATCCTCCATAGGGAGAGACTAGTTGGCCCTTCAGCACTGCATTGACATCGGGTCCAGGCGAAGGTCCTTCATCAGATCTGGAAACGGCCTGGATCCGGCAGGCTGCGGGAAAACCTTGGGATAAACAAAGACACTAAAATTAGCGTAGATGCCATTCTTCTCATGATGTAACAAGTACATCAGGATTTATGGGAAGTGTTCCCGGTTCCAGCTGACCTAATCTATGCAGCCTAATATTGAATTATAGAAGTCTATAATGTATTATGTGAACGCTATGTCAAAGAGATGTGTCTTTAATCTAGATTTGAACTGACAGAGTGTGTCTGCTTCCCGGACAATGGTAGGAAGGCTGTTCCAAAGTTTTGGTGCTAAATAGGAAAAGGATCTACCGCCAGCAGTCGATTTAGATATTCTAGGTATTATCAACTGGCCGGAATTTTGAGATCGCAATAGACGTGAAGGAGTATAATGCGTTAAGAGCTCGCTCAAGTACCGCGGAGCTAAACCATTTAGTGCTTTGTAAGTAATCAGCAATATTTTAAAATTGATGCGATGTTTAATAGGGAGCCAGTGCAGTTTTGACAGAACCGGGCTAATATGGTCATACTTCCTGGTTCTGGTAAGAACTCGAGCTGCTGCGTTTTGGACCAGCTGCAGTTTGTTTATTAAGCGTGCAGGGCAACCACCCAGTAGAGCATTACAATAATCTAGCCTTGAGGTCATGAACGCATGGACTAATTGTTCCGCATTTGTCAATGAGAGCATATGACGTAATTTAGATATATTTTTAAGATGGAAAAATGCGGTTTTACAGATACTAGACACGTGACTTTCAAATGAAAGATTGGTATCAAAGAGCACACCCAGGTTCCTAACCGACGACGAAGACTTAACAGAGCAGCCATCAAGTGTTAGACAGTATTCTAGGTTATTATGTGAGGAAGTTTTTTGTCCAATAATTAGAATCTCTGTTTTTTCAGAATTTAGAAGTAGGAAATTACGAGTCATCCAGTTTTTTATATCAGCTATGCATTCTGTTAATTTAGTGAATTGGTAAGTTTCGTTAGGTTTTGAAGAAATATAGAGCTGAGTATCGTCGGCATAACAGTGGAAGCTAATTCCATGTTTCCTAATGATATCTCCTAATGGTAGCATGTACAGAGTGAACAGCAGCGGTCCTAGTACTGAGCCCTGTGGTACGCCATACTGAACTTGTGATTGATAAGACATCTCTTCATTTACTGCTACAAACTGATAACGGTCAGATAAGTATGATTTAAACCATGCTAGTGCAATTCCACTAATGCCAACATAGTTTTCTAGTCTATTTAAAAGAATGTCGTGGTCAATGGTGTCAAACGCAGCACTAAGATCGAGTAACACTAATAGAGAGACACAACCATGATCGGATGATAAGAGCAAATCATTTGTGTTGTGATGATGTTGATGACTAACCCGTCTGGAAGCTGAAGAGCTAACAGTCTGCCATGACAGTGCATTTAAAATCAACATGACACAGCATTCATAATAGAGCTGCACAATATACACACTTTACTTCTGCAACGTCACGTTTAAACAAGTGAAACAAAAACATCAGGCATTGATTCAGGACAGCAGTGGGATATCTCATGAACACACACACATTACAACTAGTCATAACCCATGTACACAGGAAAGCTCATGTCGCCCTGGTTCATCACTGCATCTGCACCTTTTATGGTTATTATGATGGAAAATGAGTGTGTTCCTGCCAGCAGGTCAAGGTTCCAGAACCACATGATCATATGGTGGGAAAAGCATCTTTCGGCAGTTCAAAAGTAGCCATGTTTTCCGATAAAACACGTTTTTTTTCCCAAGCAACATATGAACCAGTTGATGTTTATGAATCTCGACAGGTTTTGGACGCCTGTGTTTAGCACTGTTACGTCTCAAATGAATCAGCAAAACGGCTGTTAATATGGGGTGTAAACAGGGACAAAAATAATGGGAGACACCAGTGTTAATAAAGCTGTCTCATATTTGATGAACTTCTGAATGATCAACACGACCAAAACTCCACCAATCTCCTCCAGTGCTTCTGTGTCCGAGCGAGAGTTCAGACTCGTTTATAGAGTAAAAGTCTTTTAGTGTAATTGTACAAACGTCCTCCTTCAGCTCGAGCTTCACGAGTCTTTCTGTGTCAGATCTGCTCTGATTTTATCAAGGAAACGCAAGAATAACTTTGATATTGTTTAATATTTCAACTGGACTGAAGCAGGTTTACTTGATTATCCAGACATCATTATAAAAATCACGAGTATCAAATATGATCATCAGGCTTTTGAGGAAGATTTGAAGATATGTTTACAACTACAGAGCTTTGATCATAAAACTAATCATTAAATATCATCTTACCAAGCCATTATTAGCAGATTTTGATATTTATATGCATATAATGCAAGTATCTGCAATACTGTGGGCCAGTATAGGGGTCTCTGTGGGGAAGTATAGGGGTCTCTGTGGGCCAGTATAGGGGTCTCTGTGGGCCAGTATAAGAGTCTCTGTGGGGAAGTATAGGGGTCGTGGGCCAGTAGGCCAGTATAGGGGTCTCTGTGGGCCAGTATAGGGGTCTCTGGGGGCCAGTATAGGAGTCTCTGTGGGCCAGTATAAGAGTCTCTGTGGGCCAGTATAGGGGTCTCTGTGGGCCAGTATAAGGGTCTCTGTCGGCCAGTATAGGGGTCTCTGTGGGCCAGTATAGGGGTCTCTGTGGGCCAGTATAGGGGTCTCTGTGGGCCAGTATAGGGGTCTCTGGGGGCCAGTATAGGGGTCTCTGGGGGCCAGTATAGGAGTCTCTGTCGGCCAGTATAGGGGTCTCTGTGGGCCAGTATAGGGGTCTCTGTGGGCCAGTATAGGGGTCTCTGTGGGCCAGTATAGGGGTCTCTGGGGGCCAGTATAGGGGTCTCTGGGGGCCAGTATAGGGGTCTCTGTGGGGAAGTATAGGGAACTCTGTGGGCCAGTATAGGGGTCTCTGTGGGCCAGTATAAGAGTCTCTGTGGGCCAGTATAGGGGTCTCTGTGGGCCGGTATAGAGGTCTCTGTGGGGTGGTATAGGGGTCTGTGTGGGCCAGTATAAGAGTCTCTGTGGGCCAGTATAGGGGTCTCTGTGGGCCGGTATAGAGGTCTCTGTGGGGTGGTATAGGGGTCTGTGTGGGCCGGTATAAGAGTCTCTGTGGGCCAGTATAGGGGTCTGTGTGGGCCGGTATAGGGGTCTCTGGGGGCCAGTATAGGGGTCTCTGGGGGCCAGTATAGGGGTCTCTGGGGGCCAGTATAGGGGTCTCTGGGGGCCAGTATAGGGGTCTCTGTGGGCCGGTATAGGGCTCTCTGTGGGCCAGTATAGGGGTCTCTGGGGGCCAGTATACGGGTCTCTGTGGGGAAGTATAGGGGTCTCTGTGGGCCAGTATAGGGGTCTCTGTTGGCCAGTTTAAGAGTCTCTGTGGGCCAGTATAGGGGTCTCTGTGGGCCGGTATAGAGGTCTCTGTGGGGTGGTATAGGGGTCTCTGTGGGGTGGTATAGGGGTCTCTGGGGGGGCGGTATAGGGGTCTCTGGGGGCCAGTATAGGGGTCTCTGGGGGCCAGTATAGGGGTCTCTGTGGGGTGGTATAGGGGTCTCTGTGGGCCGGTATAGGGGTCTCTGTGGGCCGGTATAGGGGTCTCTGTGGGCCGGTATAGGGGTCTCTGTGGGCCGGTATAGGGGTCTCTGTGGGCCGGTATAGGGGTCTCTGTGGGCCGGTATAGGGGTCTCTGTGGGCCGGTATAGGGGTCTCTGTGGGCCGGTATAGGGGTCTCTGGGGGCCGGTATAGGGGTCTCTGGGGGCCAGTATAGGGGTCTCTGGGGGCCAGTATAGGGGTCTCTGGGGGCCAGTATAGGGGTCTCTGGGGGCCAGTATAGGGGTCTCTGGGGGCCAGTATAGGGGTCTCTGTGGGCCAGTATAGGGGTCTCTGTGGGCCAGTATAGGGGTCTCTGGGGGCCGGTATAGGGGTCTCTGGGGGCCAGTATAGGGGTCTCTGGGGGCCAGTATAGGGGTCTCTGGGGGCCAGTATAGGGGTCTCTGGGGGCCAGTATAGGGGTCTCTGTGGGCCAGTATAGGGGTCTCTGTTGGCCAGTATAAGAGTCTCTGTGGGCCAGTATAGGGGTCTCTGTGGGCTGGTATAGAGGTCTCTGTGGGGTGGTATAGGGGTCTCTGTGGGGTGGTATAAGGGTCTCTGTGGGGTGGTATAGGGGTCTCTGGGGGCCAGTATAGGGGTCTCTGTGGGCCGGTATAGGGGTCTCTGTGGGGTGGTATAGGGGTCTCTGGGGGGGTGGCATAGGGGTCTCTGGGGGCCAGTATAGGGGTCTCTGTGGGGTGGTATAGGGGTCTCTGTGGGCCAGTATAGGGGTCTCTGTGGGCCGGTATAGGGGTCTCTGTGGGCCGGTATAGGGGTCTCTGTGGGCCGGTATAGGGGTCTCTGTGGGCCGGTATAGGGGTCTCTGTGGGCCGGTATAGGGGTCTCTGTGGGCCGGTATAGGGGTCTCTGGGGGCCGGTATAGGGGTCTCTGGGGGCCAGTATAGGGGTCTCTGGGGGCCAGTATAGGGGTCTCTGGGGGCCAGTATAGGGGTCTCTGGGGGCCAGTATAGGGGTCTCTGGGGGCCAGTATAGGGGTCTCTGGGGGCCAGTATAGGGGTCTCTGGGGGCCAGTATAGGGGTCTCTGGGGGCCAGTATAGGGGTCTCTGGGGGCCAGTATAGGGGTCTCTGGGGGCCAGTATACGGGTCTCTGTGGGGAAGTATAGGGGTCTCTGTGGGCCAGTATAGGGGTCTCTGTTGGCCAGTATAAGAGTCTCTGTGGGCCAGTATAGGGGTCTCTGTGGGCTGGTATAGAGGTCTCTGTGGGGTGGTATAGGGGTCTCTGTGGGGTGGTATAAGGGTCTCTGTGGGGTGGTATAGGGGTCTCTGGGGGCCAGTATAGGGGTCTCTGTGGGCCGGTATAGGGGTCTCTGTGGGGTGGTATAGGGGTCTCTGGGGGGGTGGCATAGGGGTCTCTGGGGGCCAGTATAGGGGTCTCTGTGGGGTGGTATAGGGGTCTCTGTGGGCCGGTATAGGGGTCTCTGTGGGCCAGTATAGGGGTCTCTGTGGGGTGGTATAGGGGTCTCTGTGGGCCAGTATAGGGGTCTCTGTGGGCCGGTATAGGGGTCTCTGTGGGCCAGTATAGGGGTCTCTGTGGGGTGGTATAGGGGTCTCTGTGGGCCGGTATAGGGGTCTCTGTGGGCCGGTATAGGGGTCTCTGTGGGGTGGTATAGGAGTCTGTGGGGTGGTATAGAAGAAGTTGAAGGCCCTCATCACAGGACCCAAACATAAAATCATAATGACATCTGACAAACATATATCACAACCTGTACACACACAGTCAGCCTTATTTAAATATGTAAATTAGCAAATACCATAGAGCAGGGGCTTTCGAACTTTAAAATAAACAAATAAATCAATAAATTAAAATTAGGGATGTACTGAGATTTCAACTAACGAAAAATTTCGTCAGAAACAACTTTTTTTCGGTTTCAGGGCTGAATGGTTTTGGAGGGAAACAAGCGTTTAATAAGTACTTCTCTGATGGGACGTTCAGCGTGCGTTTCGTGGCAAAATGTGGATAAACTACAACAGTTAAACGTGTGTCAGCTGTGTGACACTCGCTCTGGATCAACAATATTTAATATATCTTTGAATTAATCTGTTATGAAAACAGGTTATTACAGGTTATTTTCATTTACATGTTTATATTTCACCAACAAGCTGAACTAAAAACTAAAAGCTAATTTTGTTATTAAAAAGTTGATTCAAAAACTATTTGAGGGTTGATTATTAAATACGTTTGATTAATTAATTGTTTATTTAAAATTAATTTATTTTCGGTTTTGTGCATCCTAAATGTTTGGTTTCGACCGGGGGGGCTCAAGCCCCTGCCCCCTTTGTCTCAAAATGTATTGTGCCCCTCTCTGATAAATGTAAATAATAATAATTATTAAAATAAATATTAATAATAAATAACAATACACTTATACACCATTGCCACTAACAATAATAATACAAACAAATATTAAATAAAAAATGTTTGGCGGAGTTGAAGTGGTAGTGGGCGGAGCTTCTTTTGCAGTTCGCCGCGAGTCTTCAGCAGTAACATTAAGCTAATATGGAAAAGTTACATTTATCCTGCCATGCTACTGTAAAAGTTGCGGCAGCATGTGAGTTATGCTCAACAATCATAAAAGTGAAAATGAAAACTCAATTTCAGCCGCATTCTGAGTCTGACAACGTCATTCGTTCTCATCCAAGGCCATAGCAAGTGTTATTATCTCGGGGAAATACATCTAGTGAAAGGAAATGTTAAGTCCAGCTCTAAATTGTAAGGAATTTATATATTTGATTTCATAGTACACTTTACAATAAGGTTCATGTGTTTATTATTCATATTAACTAACATGAACTAATCATGAGCAAAACATTTGCTAGGCTACTGTAGGCCTATTTGTTCATCTTAGTTAATAATAATACAACTGTTACTTGTTTGTTCATGTTATGTCACAGTCAGTGCATTAACTGATGTTAACAAATACAACTTTTGATTTTAATAATGTTTTAGTAAATGCTGAAATTAATGTTAACTAAGATTAATAAATGGTGTAGAAGTGCAGTTTATTATTAGTTCATGTTAACAAACTTAACTAATGAAACCTTATTGCAAAGTGTTACTGATTTCATGATAGCTGAACACTTTAATGAATACATACATAAAATGTATAACATCAACATAACTAAACATGAATTCCTCATAATTACCTACTTGATTCTCTGTTTTGTTTGGTAAAGTAAATGATATTTAGTAATATTATCATCATTTCCCTATTTGTGTTTGATGTGTTATGCATTAATTGTATCAACATCTTTTCATTGGTAATGAAGAGGCTCTCTGACCGACTGCTGCTCTCCATCAGTGAGATATGCCAAATAATTGTGAGGGAAGTCATTAAAAAATATAAAAACACAACAGACAGACGGGTACTGCTTTAAATACAGGTGATTTATTTAAAAAAATAAATGTTTTTTCTTTTTTAAGTGCCCCTGAGGAGGTGTGTGCGCGCCCCTGTCCCTGAGGTCGTCTGTGCGCGCCCCTGCCCGGAGGAGGTCTGTGCGCGTGTGTGCGCGCCCCTGCCCGGAGGAGGTGTGTGCGCGCCACTGAGATTCAGAGCGTCTGTAAAAGCAGGATTAGTTTCACTATTATTTGTGCGGTCAGTGACGTAATGTTATTAATGAGGACAGGAGGTGATGATGTTTACTAACGAACCCATTAAAAAACACCCACCCCTTATCCATCACACAGACCTGCAGTCACCACGATTATTAAACAGCATCATTTTTTATGGCATAATTATGATTAACCTAAGCATGATTCTTTCTTATGTGGCCAAAATCGGCTTCCATACTTTTCCGCATTTCACTTTATCTGTGAGGACATTATCAAAATATCTGTTCTCACACTAACTTGTGTGTGTATGTGTGTGTGAGAGAGAGAGAGAGAGAGAGAGAGAGAGAGAGAGCGCACGCACGCACACAAACAAACACCTATAGGCCGTAATGCGACAGAACTTTAAAGTCATATGTGACGCGCGTTGACGCGTCGCGATCATTCGTGTGTTGTTGGATCCTCGTCAACCGGAGACTCCCGAACCGATCGCCCGTTTCTCTCCGCCGAAACCGAGAGCTAAACTTCAGATTCGGGAGTTTCCCTTCCGCCCGGACTCCTAAACAACCCGTTTCTGCCGTTCGGGTGAATAAACACGACGTTATAACACTCGACTTACCGTCCATGTCGTTTGGGTCACTCGGTCGTGTTCTGATGTTCCGCGCTGAAGAATACACGACACACACACCGCAACGACACTCTCCTTCCGCTCGCGCGCGGAAATACCCGGATGACGCGTTCACATCGCCAACACAACAGAAGAAAACACTGAAGAAACTACAACACAAACTCAACTCGTTACAGTGATAACCAAATGAAATGCGTTTACATCGCCAACACAACAGAAGAATAACAGAGAAGAAACTACTCAACACTTTATAATGATAGTAATGAGAAAATTAAATCGGCGCATGATTTCAAAGAAACATCTTAACGTGACTCTTTAATTCTCTGCAGATGTTGTAAGAAAGAAAGAAAGAGAACGGTGTAAATCAGTACAATAAATGTGTAAATCCAGGTGGATGTGTGTCCAGAACTGAACAGACAGACAACAACATTAAACTGGTTTGGATAGTATAGGTTACTGTTAGTAAAATGGTGTGTGTCTCTCTCTCTCTCTCTCTCTCTCTCTGTCTCTGTGTGTGTGTGTGTGTGTGTGTGTGTGTGTGTGTGTGTGTGTGTGTGTATGTGTGTGTGTGTGTGTGTGTGATGATCACCAGCAGAGGCCGCAGAAACTCCACTGAATCCTGCTGTACAGTGAAATACATGTGCACTAAATCCATCCATCTATCCATCTATCACCATGGACTTACAAATCACAAACTACACTTTTAACTTGCTAATCATGATGATCAGTGACGAGTTCTCTTTCAGTTCCTGAAATACATAAATGTAGAATGTGAAGAAGCTCTTCTTGGAAAACCAAACACTTGTTTGCTCCTCCATTTCTACTGTATTTCTACAGTGACGTGAGTTCAGCTATACACATGTGTATGAGGCGTCACTGTTGTGTTTCCAGGTAAACAGCTTTGAGCTTCCTTCCGCTTGAGCAGCATTTACTCCTAAAGACTCTTTCCGTTACGCCCTCCTTTTATCTCTGAATGAGCCTGTGAACTTTCTACATCAATCAGAGATAGAAACGGGCAAAGGATTTGAGAAAGTGATGATCTGATCATTTGAATTTCAACACAGTCCCAGAAAACAAAAATATGTTCTGAAACTCTTATTACTGAATGTTCAAAACGTCCAGTATTTTCCCCAAAAACTTGCCTTTCTTGGTCGTGTGAATGTTGAGGGAACATTACATTGTATCATTCTTCAGACACTATGGAACAATACTTTTGAATGTTCTCTGAACGTTCTGAAACAAGTAGCAACATTTAAACAATGTAAGACGAACAGGCATGATATTCTGATTTAGTGACATTTAAAATATAGATTTATGTGTTTTTTATCATGTTTATAAAATAGAAATTCAGACTTTTTTTGTTTTT
Source organism: Rutilus rutilus (assembly GCF_951802725.1). NCBI lineage: Eukaryota > Metazoa > Chordata > Actinopteri > Cypriniformes > Leuciscidae > Rutilus > Rutilus rutilus. Next base: position 836,264 of record NC_140211.1, read on the forward strand.
TCAAACTTTTACTGTTTAATAACAAAACTTAAAAAATACACTTGTTACATATTTTGACACTTTTAAAGGTCTATGCATAAAAATATCTATACACACACATCTGCTTCAGAGACATATACAGTAAATTACTGTAAAGTTACAGTCATCTACATACTGCAGAACGTTGCATTATGTTTGGTTGAAACTTTAACTAGTCATTTAGAAAATATCAAAAGGAGTGATTATTTTCTCTCAAAATTATTATTTTTTCAACCAGACCTTTCCCTTTTATGACTTTTACAGACATTCATTTTGCAAACTCCTTTTATTGGAATTATAGTTATTAGTACAGATGGCAGTCACCAAAGCACTCATAAAGAGCTACATCTATCCATGAAATACAGAAATATCCATGATGAGCTTTTATGATTTTATGAATTTTTCAGGCCAGGAAATCAGACTTTTAAAGGGGTCCTATTATGCTTTTTCACTTTTTCAACATAAGTTAGTGTGTAATGTTGCTGTTAGAGCATAAAGAAGATCTGCAAGGTTACAAAGCTGAAGGTATTTTATTCAACAGAATCCACTGTTCAAGAACTACAACGAACGGCTCCTTTGGACTACAGAGCAATTTTCCAGGATCTTATGATGTCAGAATGGGACTCATTTAAATAATCCCCGCCCACGGAATACGCGACACAGTTGGCGGAGCCTGGTTGAGCTGCGCTAGGGAAGATGAAGAGTGTTGTCGCTGTTTTTCCCCCGGAAAACGTTTGTCCTAAGGCTGACGAACTGAGAGTGGTTAAAATGTATTTTTAACACTGTTCCTAAACATTATAAGCTCAACGTTTGTCTGTGCACTGCACATTTTACGGAGAACAGCAGACCGAGTTCAATGCAAGCTACACGCACAAATGCTTCTGAAAGACGGAGCCGTTCCCATTTCGTCTGGAAAATCTCTTGTTTATGGATCACAACTTGTAAAAGCTTTTCCTCCGCTCGCCTGCTTACTAACATTACAGTATTGATGTAGTGTTTACTGGAGCTTTTGTAAGCTCTTGCTTTTGTAAGAATGTTCACCGCCTCTTAGGAAAATGAACCATGATTTTGTGATCGATTACTGTTTTTATTACCATAGTTTTCTGACAAATATGATTAAATGGTGGATAACATCGCATCTATAATCTATCAGAAAACAACAACAACAACATACCACTCTGAAAGTCCTGTGAAATTTGTTCTGCACGATCCTCTTGTTCGTTAACATTGTCAGGGTCTGAATCGGGCTCAAAATGGTTTGAAATTGACGTTATTGTTAATATTTACATCTGAGTAGAGCTCGCAGTTATGAATGGGCGGGGCCAATATTATGCCAATCACAGCCCACTGGGCCAGCTAACCAATCACAGCACATTTTGTATTTCGGAAGGAGGGGCTTCATCGAAAACGACACGTTCAACCAGACTGGGGAGAGAGGAGCTGTAATAATGTAAAATATGTTTTAAAAAAATGCTTTTTTGCACCCCAAAACAAAACCAAGACTTCATAAAAGTGCATAATAGGACCCCTTTAAAAATCCCTGATGTGTCTGTGGTCTTTGTGTGCGTCTGAACCGTATCATCCGCTGCTGGAAACTCTGATGGAAGATGTTAATGACGGTGTTGTGTTTTATCGCACCGACAGCATCATCACAAACTCTGGAAGAACACAGAGGAGCCCATGATGTTCTCAACATTATAGACAAACAGCATTAGGTGTGTCAGAAAACAACAGAAGTCAGTGAAAAATTTGTGTGTGTGAGTGTGTAAGAGTGAGAGTGTGTGTGTGTGTGAGTGTGTGTGTGTGTGAGTTTGTGTGTGTGTGTGAGTTTGTGTGTGTGTGTAAGAGAGAGAGAGAGAGAGAGAGAGAGAGAGAGAGAGAGAGAGAGAGAGAGAGAGAGAGAGAGAGAGAGTGTGTGTGTGTGTGTGTGTGTGTGTGTGTGTGTGTGTGTGTGTGTGTGTGTGTGTGTGTGTAAAGTGGCATTGATCTCCTCACCCTCAAAATCCACGGTTCCGTCTCCATTGAGGTCCAGCTCCTTCAGGATCTCCTCCAGTTCTCCTTTCTTGAGTTTCTCTCCTAACAGATTCTTCACGGCCTCCTTCAACTCATCCAGAGAGATCTTCCCATCGCCATCAGTGTCAAACTGACCACAGAAACAGAGAAAAATTACCTCAAATAGAACTCAATCAATGATCAAACTACATAGTCAAGTCAAGTCAAGTCAAGTATATTTGTATAGCGCTTTTCACAATACAGATTGTATCAAAGCAGCTTCACAGTATTAAATTAAAATAATACAACAAGGTTTGTTTCTAGTGGAATTTATTGATAAAATCAAATTAGATATCCAGAATATCCCCAACTGAGCAAGCCAAAGGCAACAGTGGCAAGGAACCGAAAAACTCCATCAAGTGACCTAATAGTGTCCTAAAACTCCATCAGGTGACCCAATGGAGAAAAAAAAAAACCTTGGGAGAACCCAGGCTCAGTCGGGGGCCAGTTCTCCTCTGGCGTTTATTAACTAGAGGCCGGATTGTAATTTGGACTGTAAGATTAAAAATATTATATGAATGCCTGGCTGAAGAGATGCGACTTTAATCTAGTTTTAAACTGGGAGAGCGAGTCTGAGCAACGAACAGTATCAGGAAGGCTATTCCAGAGTTTTGGAGCTAAATGTGAAAATGCTCTCCCTCCTTTGGTGGTTCTGGATATCCTAGGTATGACCAAAAGCCTTGAATTTAGTGATCTTAAAGAGCGCGATGGATTATAGGGCGATAGAAGATCCGTTAAATAGACTGGAGCTAAGCCGTTTAGGGCTTTATAAGTCAGTAGCAATACCTTGTAATTAATACGGAACTTTATAGGTAACCAATGCAGTGATGATAAAATCGGTGTTATATGATCATATTTTCTTGATCTAGTAAGAACTCTAGCGGCGGCATTTTGGACTAACTGTAGCTTGTTAATTGAGGATGCAGGACAACCGGCTAATAAAGCATTACAGTAATCTAGTCTCGAGGTCATGAATGCATGAACTAACTTTTCTGCATCAGAAACTGATAGCATATTACGTAGCTTAGCAATGTTTCTAAGGTGGAAAAAGGCGGTTTTTGTAACATATGAAATATGATTTTTGAAAGACAGGTTGCAATCGAGTATAACACCCAGGTCTTTTACTGTAGAGGATAAAGTAACAGGACATCCTACTATATTAAAGTTGTATTGCGAGAGGTTTTGTGGGCGGTTTTTTGAACCGATAAGTAGTACCTCTGTTTTGTCTGGATTTAATAAAAGAAAATTACGCGTCATCCAATCTTTTATATCTTTAACACACTCTGTCAATTTGGATAATTTATCGTTTTCATCTGGCCGTGATGAAATATATATTTGAGTGTCATCAGCATAACAATGGAAACTAATTCCATGTTTCCTTATAATATTTCCAAGTGGCATCATATATACTGAGAATAATAGAGGGCCTAACACAGATCCCTGCGGCACTCCATAGTTTACTGGAGTTATGATCGATTTTTCTCCATTTAAATAGACAAAATGGTAGCGGTCAGATAAGTATGATCTAAACCAGCTTAATGCTTGTCCTTGAACACCAGTATAATTTTGTAGTCGATCTAAGAGTATTGTGTGATCTATAGTATCGAACGCAGCACTAAGATCAAGTAAAACTAGTATTGAGATACAGCCTTGGTCAGAAGCTAAAAGTAAATCATTTGTGATTTTAACGAGCGCAGTTTCAGTGCTATGGTGCGGCCTGAAACCAGACTGAAACTTCTCATAGATATCATTTTCTTGCAAGAAAGAACACAATTGAGCGGACACCACTTTTTCTAATATTTTAGACATAAATGGAAGATTTGAAATGGGTCTATAATTTGCTAGGTTATTATGATCTAATTGTGGTTTCTTAATGAGAGGTTTTATAACTGCCAGTTTAAATGTTCTTGGAACATGACCTAAAGATAAAGACGAGTTAATAATATTAAGGAGAGGCTCTTCCACTACAGGTAACACTTCTTTCAGTAGTTTAGTTGGTATCGGATCTAATAAACATGTTGTTGTTTTAGAGGAAGTGATAAGTTTATTTAACTCTATTTGTTCTATAGTTGTAAAGCACTGTAATTGTTCTTGCGGGGTGATAATTAAGGCTGAATTATAAGGCGCAACTGAAGATTGAACGTTTACAATTGTGGTTCTGATGTTTTCTATTTTCTCAGTGAAGAACTTCATAAAATCATTACTACTAAACTGTAATGGGATATTTTGTTCGGGTGATGTCTGTTTATTTGTTAGTCTAGCCACGGTGTTAAATAAAAACCTTGGATTATTTTGGTTATTTTCTATTAGTTTGCGGAGGTGCTCAGCCCTGGCTGCTTTTAGGGCCTTTTTATAACGTGACATACTGTCTTTCCACGCGATTCTAAAGACCTCTAAATTAGTTTGTTTCCATTTACGCTCTAAAATACGGGTTTCTCTCTTTAGAACATGCGTGGTATTGTTGTACCACGGTGCTTTAATTTTCTCTCTGACCTTTTTTAATCTAATAGGTGCAACAACATCCAATGTTCTAGAGAGAATAGTGCTCATAGTGCTAGTTAGTTCTTCTAGTTCATCTGTTTGTTTGGGTTCAGGCAGCAGCTGAGACAGATCGGATAAGCAATTTGAGAAATTATCTATGGTGGATGGAAGGATTGTTCTGCCTGGTTGATAACGCGGCGCTGCATGACATATTACAGCAGTACGTAATATGCAAGTTACCATGTAATGGTCAGTGACTTCATCACTTTGCGGTATAATATCTATATCGGTTGGATCGGTTCCATGTGATATAATTAAATCGAGTGTATGATTAAGACGATGAGTTGGTCCGGTGACGTTTTGCTTGACCCCAAATGAATTTAATAAATCTGTAAACGCAGCCCCTAACGCATCATTTGGATTATCTACGTGTATGTTAAAATCTCCAACAATTAATGCTTTATCGACATTGACTAATAGGTCTGAGAGAAAATCTGCAAACTCTTTTAGGAAATCAGCGTAAGGCCCAGGCGGTCTATATACGGTAGCCAAGGCTAGAGATAATAGGGATGTTTTTCTAACATCTAAGAGCGTAACATTTAGTACAAGTACTTCAAACGAAATAAACTTATAACCCGCTTTCTGAGTAACATTGAGAATATCTCTATAAATTGTCGCAACACCACCGCCACGACCAATTAGACGGGGCTCATGCTTATAGGAGTATCCAGGAGGAGCAGACTCATTTAGACCGAAATAATCATTTGGTTTAAGCCAGGTTTCAGTTAGGCAAAGTACATCGAAGCTATTATCTGTGACTATTTCATTTACAATAACTGCCTTAGGTGTGAGTGATCTAATGTTTAGAAGACCTAGCTTTAGAAATTGTTTTTGTTTACTAATAGCAACATTTTCTGTTTTAATAACAATTAAAACTCATTAAATAAATAAAAATGCATTGCACCCATGGGGATCTTGCCCAATGGGGTTATGATATGCATGTTTAAAGGAGGAAGAGACCTGGAAGAGCATGTGAAATGCTCCAGCCACCACACCATCTGTGATGACATCATGTTCATGGAGGGATTTTGGATCTGTTTGGACGACGGGATCTGGTTGGTGTTGCCGTGGTGAAACAACTGCTGGACACTGGCCGAGTACATCAACTTCGCCAAGAGCCAGCTGCCAAGTCCGTCCCGGAAGCAGAGCCAGAGGTCCTGTCTGACCAGGTGTGTGAGCCTGCCTGTACTCCAGAGGGAGTATTAGTGAAGCTGGATTCTAACGAATGGCTGATCCACCCCTGCCCACCTACGAACCTTCTCTGTCACTCACCCAGTCTTCCTCTCCTGCACACTCCTCTGAAGCCAGCCATTCCCTTGTCTCCACCTCCACTGGGCTCCCTCGCCACCTCAGCTCCACCCGGCTCCCTCATCCCATTGGCTTCACCGGCACCCTCGTCCCACCGGGCTCCCTTGTCCCCCCGGCTCCACTGGGCTCCCTCGTCCCATTGGCTTCACCGGCGCCCTCATCCCACTGGATCCACTGGATCCCTCGTCCCACCGGGCTCTCTCGTCCCACCGGCTCCACTGGGCTCTCTCATCCCACTGGGCTCCCTCGTCCCACCGGGCTCCCTCCTCCTACCGGGCTCCCTCGTTCCACCGGCTCCCTCGTCCCACTGGCTTCACCGGCACCCTTGTCCCACCGGCTTCACCAGGCTCGCTCCTCCTACTGGGCTCCCTCGTCCCACATGCTCCACCAGGCTCCCTCGTCCCACAGGCTCCACCAGGCTCCCTCGTCCCACAGGCTCCACCAGGCTCTCTCGTCCCTGCCGCTCCACCAGGCTTCTTAGTCCCACTGGGCTCCCTCGTCCCTGCCGCTCCACCAGGCTTCTTAGTCCCACTGGGCTCCCTCGTCCCACCGGCTCCACCAGGCTCCCTCGTCCCACCGGCTTCACCAGACTCCCTCGTCCCACCGGCTCCACCAGGCTCCCTCGTCCCACCGGCTCCACCAGGCTCCCTCGTCCCACCGGCTCCACCAGGCTCCCTCGTCCCACCGGCTCCACCAGGCTCCCTCGTCCCACCGGCTTCACCAGGCTCCCTCGTCCCACCGGCTTCACCAGGCTCCCTCGTCCCACCGGCTCCACCAGGCTCCCTCGTCCCACCGGCTCCACCAGGCTCCCTCGTCCCACCGGCTCCACCAGACTCCCTCGTCCCACCGGCTCCACCAGACTCCCTCGTCCCACCGGCTCCACCAGGCTCCCTCGTCCCACCGGCTACACCAGACTCCCTCGTCCCACCGGCTCCACCAGACTCCCTCGTCCCACCGGCTTCAACAGGCTCCCTCGTCCCACCGGCTCCACCAGACTCCCTCGTCCCACCGGCTTCAACAGGCTCCCTCGTCCCACCGGCTCCACCAGACTCCCTCGTCCCAACGGCTCCACCAGGCTCCCTCGTCCCACCGGCTCCACCAGGCTCCCTCGTCCCACCGGCTTCACCAGGCTCCCTCGTCCCAGCCGCTCCACGAGATTCCCTCGTCCCAGCCGCTCCACCAGGCTTCCTAGTCCCATTGGGCTCCCTCGTCCCACTGGATTCACCAGACTCCCTCGTCCCACCGGTTTCACCAGACTTCCTCGTCCCACCGGCTTCACCAGGCTCCCTCGTCCCACTGGATCCCTCGTCCCACCGGCTTCACCAGGCTCCCTCGTCCCACCGGCTCCACCAAACTCCCTCGTCCCACCGGCTTCCCCAGGCTCCCTCGTCCCACCAGCTTCAACAGGCTCCCTCGTCCCACCGGCTCCACCAGGCTCCCTCGTCCCACCGGCTCCACCAGACTCCCTCGTCCCACTGGATCCACTCGTCAGCTTGGAGAGGGTTGAGTAGGACCAGTTACACTAGTCTGTGGCTGTAGCTGTTTGTTATTGTCTCATTATCACTGTGTATTTTAGTTCCTCTGTGTGCTCACTTCCGTTGTCCAGTATTGTCTTGTCTTACATGCTGCTCTTCACATGTGGACTTTTTGAGTTTGTTTTATAAAAAATACCTTTGTTTTGTAACCTTTTGAATCTTAGCAGTATCACATATTTAGCTTGGCAACATGCTGTTCGTGTCAGTTGTTGAGGATGATGTGTTGAGCATTAAAAATCAGTCACTAATGATGTTCTTCTACTCACCAAGGCTGTGTTTATTAGATGAAAAATACAGTAAAAACAGTGAAATATTATTCCAATGTAAAACAGCTGTTTTCTGAAAATAGAAAGTTCAAAAGAACAGCATTTATTTGAAATAGAATCATTTGTAATATTTAGAATGTCTTTACTGTCCCTTTTGATCAATTTAATGCGTCCTTGATGAATAAAAGTGTTCATTTCTTACTGACCCAAACCTTTTTGCATGTTGGGTTATTTGTATTAACAACCGTTATTTAATATAAGCTTTATATAAGCAGGACATGAATGTCTGACCTGAAGGAAGGAGCTCTTGATCTCTTTGAGGCCGAGCATATCCGCCGTCTCCACCATCATCCTGGGGCCCATTAACTCACAGAAGTCATCGAAATCCATCAGACCCCCGACTGAACACAGACACACACACACACACACACACACAACACACACACAACATGTGAACGGGGACACAAGACCGTATTCACACACACACACTCACACACTCAAACTCACACACTCGCACTCACATACTCATTCACACACACTCACTCACTCTCAGACACACACACACACACACACACACACTCGTGCACTCACATACTCACACTCACTCACATACCCACACTCACATACTCGCACTCACACACTCACTGACACACACACTCTCACACACTCACATACTCGCACTCACATACTCACAGACACACACACTCTCTCACACTCACATACTCACACTCTCATAACCACACTCACATACTCACACTCACATACTCACGCACTCACATTCACATACTCCCACTCACATACTCACGCACTCACATTCACATACTCCCACTCACATACTCACACACATAATCGCACTCAAATACTCATGCACTCATACTCGCAATCACACTCACTCACATACTCACACTCACTCACATACTCACATGATCGCACTCAGATACCCACGCACTCACATACTTGCACTCACACTCAGATACTCACTCACACTAACATAATCGCACTCACATACTCACGCACTCACACTCAATCACATACTTGCACTCACACTCACATAATCACACGCAAATACTCACTCACTTACTCTCACTCACATACTCAAGCACTCACATACTCACACACATAATCGCACTCAAATACTCATGCACTCATACTCGCAATCACACTCACTCACATACTCACACTCACTCACATACTCACATGATCGCACTCAGATACCCACGCACTCACATACTTGCACTCACACTCACATAATCACACGCAAATACTCACTCACTTACTCTCACTCACATACTCACACCCACAAAATCACACTCAGATACTCACGCACTCACATACTCTCCCTCACATACTTGCACTCACACTTACATACTCACACTCACTTACATACTCACACTCACTTTTTCGCACTCACATACTCACACACAATCTCAAACACTCACATACTCAGTCACATAATCGCACTCACATACTGACACTCACATACTCGCACTCACTCACATACTCACACTCAAATAATCGCACTCACATACTCACTCACAAACACACACACACACACACACACACACACACACACACACACACACACACACACACACACACACACACACACACACACACACACACACACTCACTCATTCTCACATACTCGCACTCACATACTCATATTACACTCACAGACACACACACTCTCTCACACACACTCACGTCTCATCTTGATCTGTTGAATGATCTCCAGCAGCTCCATCTCTGTCGGCATGTAACCCATCGTCCTCATGCACTCGGCCAGATCCTTATAGTTCAGATATCCATCCTGATCGTAGTCGAACTCCTTAAAGGCCTCGGACAGCTCTGGAAAACCAGCACTTGTGTCACTCTCACACACACACACACACAAACACACTCACGCGCCGTGTGTGTTCAGACGTGAGATGTGATGCTCGGATACTCACCGTCGAGCTCCGGCTGAGATAACTCTCTCTCCTGACAGAAAACACACAGAGACAGAGAGAAAGATTCATGTCAGTTCATCCCTTATCACTTAATGCATCGAAAATAATGCTTGCATTTGTGGATTTGTGTTTCTTGATCATCAAATCATCATATCAGAATGATTTCTGAAGGATCATGTGACACTGAAGACTGGAGTAATGATGCTGAAATTCAGCTTTGATCACAGGAATAAATGACACTTTACTGTATATTCACATAGAGAACAGCTGATTTACACTGGAATAATATTTCCCTGTTTTACTGTATTTCTGATCTAATAAACACAGCTTTGAGGAGCAGAAGAGACTGAACCTCTGTGGATGATGATGAGAGACTCCTAGTTTCCACTGAAGAGGATCAGAATCAGTCAGGATCAAACACACAGTCGGATTAAAGCTTCCCGAACTCCATCCCTCAATCCAAGTTTCCATTGCGTGTTTTGGGTCAAAGAACAGTCACTCAAGAATAAAGACCAGCGTCACTGTTTCTCTTTCATATTCTCACTCTCCTTTGATTTATTATAACAATCTGGTTCTGCCTCGGAGATTCACACACACACACATTTGAGTGTCAGCTGAACCTTTACTGTATTTACTGAGATCATAAACTACATCTTCACAAGCGGTGACAGTGAATTATTAAATGTGCAAATTAAAAACAATTTGAATAAACTATGAAAACTTTTCCTATTCAGTTTTTCTATTTTCATAGTCGATTTTAACTCACATACTGTAATTTGCAAATTATTAATTATTAAATGTTTAGCATTTAAAATTAATTTTAAAAATGAAATAAATGTTTTTAAACAATTTTGTGTGTCAATTTCTTTTTTTTTAATAATCTTATGGAGAAAGTGTCCTATTTGGTTTTTCATTGTCCATTTGTTGATACGCATTTCATTTGATTTAGTATGTATATTATTGTATTGTTAAAAGCGCTATATAAATGAAGGTGACGACTTGATTTAAATGATTGATTTAGTTTAATTTATTCCTTTATTTATTATATTAATAATTAAATTAATGGAATATTAAGAATTTTATAAAAACATGACATACATTTAATAGGGTTAGAAAAACATGCACTTAAAAAAATCAGCAAATATTGTCCCTTGATGGAAGTGAAAGTGAAAGTGAAAGTGACACGTGACGGCCAAGTATGGTAACCCATACTTGGAATTTGACCTCTGCATTTAACCCATCCAAGTTAATGCACACACATTAGGAGCAGAGTAGTGAGTAGTTAACACACAACACTGCAAACGTGGATACACACACCCAGAGCAGCGGGCAGCCTTTGTGTGGCGCCCGGGGAGCGATTAGGGGTTAGGTGCCTTGCTCAAGGGCACCTCAGTCATTTCCCACCGGTTCTGGAATCGAACCAGCAACCTTGGGTTACCAGTCCAACTCCCTAACCACTAGGCCATGACTGCCTCAGTCATGCAGAGATGCAGAGATGCAGAAGTGTGTTAAACGTGTGAGAGTGTGTGTGAGAAGTGTGTTAGATGTGTGTGAGAGTGTGTGTGACTGTGTGTGTGAGAGAGAGAGAGTGTGTGTGAGAAGTGTGTTAAACGCCTAGACACACTGAAAGGTTTGGGAACCACCGCAGTAAATGGTAACGGTGGCCTCTGGAGGTCAAACTGGGAATTAAATAAGCCGTTTTATATTAAATTGATTTAAAATGAGGTTTAAATACAGTTTGTCCAAAAACTCTAACTTAACATAATTTTTTTTTTTTTTTTAATATGAATCACATTTTAAAAATATATATTACTAACACCACCCGAGTGGGATGACGGGGGGTAGACACTGTTTCTTTTCATGGTCATAGGTTAAAATAAAATAAAAAATCAGTTGCCATAAAAACACACTATTTCAGTAATAAATGATGTCCTCTTGCTTCCCTCATGTGGGTCACTAACACCTTTATTCGCAGGTCATTCTCTTCACACGATCCCGACTGAGACCAAAACACGGGGATTTTCTCTGTAAATCATCAGTGAATTTACATTTGGGCTTTTTTACGCTATTCAGGAGCCAGTAGAGCCGTGTTGCTGAGGGTAATGATCGAGATGCAGTTTGACCAATGTGTGCGTTACATACACGACCGACCGACCAATGGTGGCGAGGGAGAAGGCGGGACTAAACACACACACACACACACACACACACACACACAGAAGTCATGAATCAGACGTCAGCAGGAAGAGTTTGCTCTCAGTTCTTCACTGATCCTCATTAAAGCTCGTTAGGGTAATGAAGAGTGACACTGAAGCCCATCATGTGCTATTATTACCAGTGGATTACACGGACGACACACACATCACGCTCTGACCCTGAACAAACAGCACAAGTCAATCTGCTCACACACACGGTCATCTCCACAGCGTCTGTCTCTGTGTGTGTGTGTGTGTGTGTGTGTGTGTGTGTGCGTCAGTCATTTAATGCATGTCTGTGCAAAATCTCACAGCACTGAACATGAGAATCGTGAATTGGTTATGACTCTCCGCGTGTCGGTCAATGAAATGAACACTAGGCTAAGTTTTAGTTTGCTAATGTTTTTTATTTCATATTTTGTATTTTTAGGGGATTTTATGGAACTAAATTATATTTACGCTGTATTTATAATCCAATTATTCACTTTCTGAGCAAAGACCTTAAAATGAAAGGTCCAATTTAAACTGTGGTGAATCTTGAACACTTTAGAGCGACAGACTGAAGTTTGATCTCTTAAAGACGACACTCGGCAGATTATTGCTGAAGTGAAAAAAAGTTTAAAAAAAGTTATCTTAAAAAAAGTTCGTGTATTGTTATAAAAAATGCACAAAAATAGTATTTTAAATTTTTATATGAAATATATATTTTCAAAATCATGTTTTACTCTAAAACTGCAAGAAAATCAAAGCCATAAATCTAAACAAGTTGTGTTCCAAATATGATCTTGATAACACAAAAACTGATCTGTCAGTGAGATGTAGTTCGGCTGCAGTTCCAGACGCTTCCACTAGAGGAAACTCGTCTCATTCATTTCCAATGCGCTCGTTTCTGACCGCGAGGAGCTCAAGTGTGGCTATTATATGATGATCACCTTGGTTATTGTTTGGGTTTAGAGCACATTTTTTGGTTTAAAAAATTACATTACATTCCTTGAAATTGACCCGGAACTTTGGCCGAATCAAGCAGATTATCAGGAGGGACCGGCAAATATACAGGACCATTTAACCTTTTCGAATCATGTCCATGATGTTTGTGTGTGTTCACACAGCAAGTGCCAAAACCTTTACCAAGTTTCATATCATTCCGATGAAGTAACAAATTCAAAAAAAAACTAACCGTTACATTTTTAGCCCCAGAGGGTTGTGTTTAAGGCCGAACTCAGCAGCAGTGTGGTTTCATCAGATACCTGTCCGAAGACGCTGCTCAGAAGGTTATTGTACACCTTGTTCATTACTTCATCGTTCGATTTCTTGCTCTTCTTCTTCTTGTTGGCGTCGGAGATCGAGGTCTTGCGAAGGGCCGGTTTGGGGGCGGAGCCTTCAGCTGATTGGCTGGATTGTGTCAGAAGGAGAACATGCAAATGTGTGAGAAACTCAGTAACTAAAAATGGAAGTTTCTATTTCATGTAACACTGACTAAAAACAATTAATAACAATAAAATACACACAAAAATAACATATCTTTCCTTCACGGGTCAAAATGACCCGAAGCCATAAAATTATACTTTTTTTTTTTGTCCAGAAAGCTTCTTTCATTTCATTTTGATACATTTTTTTTGTTTGTTTTTAATGCAATTTTTTTGTAGATTTTTTGTTCTTTTTTATTTTATTTACCTTTAAATTACTAGATTTGATCAATAAATAAATAAATAGTAATTTAAGCACATTCCTCACATTCTTTCAAGTTAAATCCAAAATAGCTCATAATTTCATGCATAACCCTTTTAATTCAGCTCAAAATATCTTACATTGGGAGTCTTTGCCGACCTCTTGTGGAGAAATAATAATATAAGATGATATGTCATGACTCTAGATGGCCTTATGTCTCTATATGGAGTAAATGAGCTGTTCCGCTGGGTCCTAAAGTCAGTTCCCTTCAGTGTGCATCAGATACACATGTAGACATTAGAAAATAATTTTTTGGTAAAGTTTTAGCATTTTTAGTTTGAATCTTTTTGGTCAAGATCTTTGATTTTTTTTTTTATGTGTACTGAAGCATTCCTCACATTCCATTCATTCCTAAGAGGGTCAAATTTGTTACTTTTTTAAATTTCAACATCAATTTTTTTTTTTTTGTGTGTATTCATGCGACAAAAGTCCAGGGGTCTCGAACCCCTCCGATGAACACTACATTTTTTACATTTTTTCTCAAATGATTTCCGGGTCAGTGGCAACTGTTCTACATTGATGAACATGTTCCCGTACCTGTCAATAGATGGCGCTCTGTCCGCTCTCTGGGCCATGCTGTCGCTGTTAATGACAGACACAATCAGTGTTGGGAAGATACTAACACCAGATAACAGGGAACGTTCTGGAAGGTTTCTCTCAGAGTAACGGTCCTGTAACATTAATTCAACATTCTAGAATAACGTTACGCAAAAACACCATTCATACATCGTTCATGGGGCGTTTTTACTGAAACATTTTAGTTGGATGATCATCTGTTTTTTAAACGTCACTAATGTCTGCATAATGATAAACAGCAGGTTAGAGGTTAATCAGTGCAACGCATAAGCAATGACAGACTCACAAACACACTTTACGTTTTAATCAAGACTGTTTTTACTAAAGCACTTCCATTTATGTTTCAGTCCTTTTGTCTCTGCAAATAAACTGTAGTAGCAGGACTCTTAACACACACATTTCTTCATTCCCATCACATGTTTTAGTAAGCGTCATGAACTAGGTGTCATTCAAAATGATCAACATTCATCCTGTGTAAAACATTTTGAAATGGGACATTGCATTACACTGGAAACCGCACTTTAAACCCTTTCAGCGGCTCCATGTGTGTGTGATCACAACATATGACTCTGATTTTACAGCAATCTAGAATACAAATTATTGTGTCATTTTGTATAAAATAAAAATGTTTAGTTCAGTACATTTGCTTTACAATAAACTTAAACTTCTATACCTTTCCTACAGTTTCTCTTTCTGAAGCTGCTTCTGCAATAATCTGCTGAGATCTGCCCTTTAAAGCGTTCATGAAGCATCTTCTGAAGATCTTCACGTCTACAAGCTCAGAACGAGGGGTGGAAGTTAGTAAACTGTCTTCTTACCGTGAACACGAGCTCCTCCAGCAGAGATGAACCTCTTCTCTCTGTGCGTCAGAAGATCTTACAGTGATTAAGTGGATGAACAGCACAGATTAAACCAGGAAACATGTGGGCATGGCCAACAGAAACACAGCCTTCTCAGCTATAGACACAACCTGGGCTTTTCTGATGGAATGACACAAAAAAAGAGAGAGAAAAATACATATTTATTCATTGTGATTTAATATTTGTTGCCAGATCGTCTTAGACACACAGAACACTTACTTTTATTGATATCTTTAAACATTAATAAGCAAAACATTATGCTAAACTTTCCTAATGCTAATGCTAATCTGATCTAATTTCCCCCATGAACCTTTACATTCCCGGGTTCATCAAATCCCTCTACTGTTCAACAGGGAAAGATGATTTACATTTGTTCAACTAAATCAACTGAAAGTTAGAATCAGCCAAATCATTATAAGATAATAGTAATTATCCACATTTGGAGACAGCCTACTTTTTTAAATTGCCTTCATGGACCCCTGTTAGAAAAGGCTGAAAACTCTAGAAATGACTTGATGATTAGTTTGCTATTGTATAATAAGGTTTAAAGAAAACACAACAGGATTACTGAAAATGAAGCATTATTCATCATTAAGATAGAAAACAGTGTCTAAAGATATGACCTAAGTTAGACCAGTCTACGTTTTGACATAACTGACAATAAAAATGAACATAAATATGATGACTAACTTGTAAAACTAGTCTTGCAACCGGCTCCAGATCACCTGGAGTTATATTTAGAAAGTGAACAGGGGAAAGACGGGAGCACGTTTGTAGATTCTGATTTTCTTTTTTATCGTTTCTTTTTTACCCTATTGTGTTGAAATACATCTAACCCAACCACACACGGTCTTTAAGTCTTTGTCTCCGGTGAGTTTCTGTTTCCTTAATGAACACGACAGTCTGATCGGATTGAATCTCTCATATTATTCATGTGTTTCTGGAAAATCTTGTTTTGAGTTTTTTTTTCTTTCTTTTTTTCGAGTCTGTCTGTATTTTCTCAGGAATGATGTCGATTATTATGATCGCTTTACTGGTGAATCTCCTCATCAAGACTTCTGGTAAGAACTGGTTTATATTAAATATTCCACACAGACCGGTATAGATCAACACATGTTCATTTATCGAGTGATTCGTATGGATATGGCTGGGATAGCGTACTTTACACATGAAATGTTAGGTTAATGTGAAACTCGCTATAACTCTATAACTTGTTGCTAGTCGCTATAATACCACAATGATCAAACCGTTTGCTTACGTCTGATTAAACATCTAAACAGGTTTAGAACAACATGAGGGTGAGTATTTAATGATAGAATTATTTTTTTTTTTGGAGGTGAACTAACCTTTTAAAGACTAATGCACTGAGTGTGTCTCTCTGTGTCTCTCAGTGTCGTTCACTGTTGTGGTTCCTCGTGATCAGACAGTGGCTCATGTCGGGTCCACAGTCACTCTGCCCTGCTGGATCTCTCCTCCTGAGAACGCTGAAGCTCTGGAGATCCGCTGGGACCGTCATGACCAGTTCAGCAACCCTGTTCTCCTCTATCAGCATGGGAAGATCCAGGACGTCCAGGAGGAATCGTTCAGGAACAGAAGCTCACTGACTCTGTGGACAGATCTGTCTGTTGGACTGAAGGATGGAGACGTCTCTCTACGCCTGGAGAAACTCAGGATTCAGGATGAAGGTTCATTTTACTGTTACGTCAGTGGAGAACGGTTGTATGACAGCAGTAAAGTGGTTCTCAAAGTCACCGGTGAGTCAAAATTCATTGTTTTATGGATGATCACCTCACTAAAGAAATAGATGACCTATAGAAATGACTAATTCTTTAAAATCAAATGTGAATGGCATTTTTTTTAATTATTTTTTATAATTGATTTGTATATTTTTCTCCAGAGTTGAGTTTTAATTTAAAAGAACTCTTTTTCTCAGATCTGCCAGATTCCTCAGATCCATGGAAAGCTCTTTTCTTCACCCTTCTAAATAATCCAAGGTTTTTATTTAACACCGTGGCTAAACTAACAAATAAACAGACGTCACCCGAACAAAATATCCCGTTACAGTTTAGTAGTAATGATTTTATGAAGTTCTTCACTGAGAAAATAGAAAGCATCAGAACCACAATTGTAAACGTTCAATCTTCAGTTGCGCCTTATAATTCAGCCTCAATTATCACCCCGCAAGAACAATTACAGTGCTTTACAACTATAGAACAAATAGAGTTAAATAAACTTATCACTTCCTCTAAAACAACAACATGTTTATTAGATCCTATACCAACTAAACTACTGGAAGAAGTGTTACCTGTAGTGGAAGAGCCTCTCCTTAATATTATTAACTCGTCTTTATCTTTAGGTCATGTTCCAAGAACATTTAAACTGGCAGTTATAAAACCTCTCATTAAGAAACCACAATTAGATCATAATAACCTAGCAAATTATAGACCCATTTCAAATCTTCCATTTATGTCTAAAATATTAGAAAAAGTGGTGTCCGCTCAATTGTGTTCTTTCTTGCAAGAAAATGATATCTATGAGAAGTTTCAGTCAGGATTCAGGCCATATCATAGCACTGAAACTGCGCTCGTTAAAATCACAAATGATTTACTTCTAGCTTCTGACCAAGGCTGTATCTCAATACTAGTTTTACTCGATCTTAGTGCTGCGTTCGATACTATAGATCACACAATACTCTTAGATCGACTACAAAATTATACTGGTGTTCAAGGACAAGCATTAAGCTGGTTTAGATCATACTTATCTGACCGCTACCATTTTGTCTATTTAAATGGAGAAAAATCGATCATAACTCCAGTAAACTATGGAGTGCCGCAGGGATCTGTGTTAGGCCCTCTGTTATTCTCAGTATATATGATGCCACTTGGAAATATTATAAGGAAACATGGAATTAGTTTCCATTGTTATGCTGATGACACTCAAATATATATTTCATCACGGCCAGATGAAAACGCTAAATTATCCAAATTGACAGAGTGTGTTAAAGATATAAAAGATTGGATGACGCGTAATTTTCTTTTATTAAATCCAGACAAAACAGAGGTACTACTTATCGGTTCAAAAAACCGCCCACAAAACCTCTCACAATACAACTTTAACATTGTAGGATGTCCTGTTACTTTATCCTCTACAGTAAAAGACCTGGGTGTTATACTCGATTGCAACCTGTCTTTCAAAAATCATATTTCATATGTTACAAAAACCGCCTTTTTCCACCTTAGAAACATTGCTAAGCTACGTAATATGCTATCAGTTTCTGATGCAGAAAAGTTAGTTCATGCATTCATGACCTCGAGACTAGATTACTGTAATGCTTTATTAGCCGGTTGTCCTGCATCCTCAATAAACAAGCTACAGTTAGTCCAGAATGCCGCCGCTAGAGTTCTTACTAGATCAAGAAAATATGATCATATAACACCGATTTTATCATCACTGCATTGGTTACCTATAAAGTTCCGTATTAATTACAAGGTATTGCTACTGACTTATAAAGCCCTAAACGGCTTAGCTCCAGTCTATTTAACGGATCTTCTATCGCCCTATAATCCATCGCGCTCTTTAAGATCACTAAATTCAAGGCTTTTGGTCATACCTAGGATATCCAGATCCACCAAAGGAGGGAGAGCATTTTCACATTTAGCTCCAAAACTCTGGAATAGCCTTCCTGATACTGTTCGTTGCTCAGACTCGCTCTCCCAGTTTAAAACTAGATTAAAGTCGCATCTCTTCAGCCAGGCATTCATATAATATTTTTAATCTTACAGTTCAAATTACAATCCGGCCTCTAGTTAATAAACGCCAGAGGAGAACTGGCCCCCGACTGAGCCTGGGTTCTCCCAAGGTTTTTTTTCTCCATTGGGTCACCTGATGGAGTTTTAGGACACTATTAGGTCACTTTTCGGTTCCTTGCCACTGTTGCCTTTGGCTTGCTCAGTTGGGGATATTTTGGGGATATTTAATTTGATTTTATCAATAAATTCCATTAGAAACAAACCTTGTTGTATTATTTTAATTTAATACTGTGAAGCTGCTTTGATACAATCTGTATTGTGAAAAGCGCTATACAAATATACTTGACTTGACTTGACTTCTCATCTGTGCTCTTCTGGGTTTGACTGGGCAGATCCTGTTCAAATACAGACAAAAACTAACAGGTACAATCTGGTTAAAAGATAAAAAATTTAAAAAAAAAAGTTAAACATTTTTCTTTATTTTGGGCTGTCACAAATGTCAGCCAAATCATCAACAACATGTATATAAACCACGCGGTATTAAAGAGACAGCTCGCACAATGGGTCCAAGTAAAGTTGTTTATAAGTGTGTCCGCTGCAGCTCGGTATATACAACAATTGAAGATATTAGAAGACATGTTTGTCGTAATAGTTTTATAGTCAAAATATTGCATATCAACGATAAGCCTAATACCCACAATAAAAAATAACCAGGGGGGACCCTGTTTTTAGACCCACTCACACTACAGACCTTCTTTCAAAAAGAACACAAAGAATAGCCTTCTCAGCTGCCATAGTTGCAACTCTTGCGTCATTTGAACAGGGTGTTCAACGCACTACCGTTTCTATTTAAAAAACGTTTTGCAACTTTTGTCGGGGCTGAACGCAGCCCAGGACTGAGCCAATTTACAAAATAAAAGACATGAAAAATTAAAGTGATAACAAAACCCACAACCAACCGTGACAGTTCCTCTCTCAGACTGATTAAAGATGAATAACGGTAAACAAACAAACAGACAAAATAACAGTGCTGCCCAGTCCTGTTCCTGAAGATCTACCTTCCTGCAAAGTTCATCTCTACCCCTGATCAAATCCACCTTCATGAACACTTGATCATCACAACTGAAGGATTCTGGAACTGAATTTTGCAGGAAGATCTCCAGGAACAGGAATAAGATTCTTTATTGTCACTATACTAAGTTTAGCGAAATTGGAGCAATCTAATTTAGCTAAACATTAGCTTAGCATCCAATATAAATTAATACAATTTAAGTAGAATTCCAAAGAAACAATACGTTAATAACCAAAGTACAGTACAATACATCAATAAACAATATGCCATAAACAAAAAACAATACGCACAAAACCAGTACAAGTAAGGCGAACAGTCAAATATTGCACAGTAAGCAGTAAGTACTGCATGAGATTGCACACAATGAAAGAGAGGTAAGTGCAACAGAATGTAACCGAATTTGAATAATATAGTGTAAACGTATACTAAGTAGACACACTGAGATATACAGAGGGTGTTGTTAACCTTGTATAGGATGAGATATAACATGCCCCCTCAGATTGGTGATTTCTCAGTTTATGAGTGTGTGTAGGTGTGTGTGTGTGTGTGTGTGTGTGTGTGTGTGTGTGTGTGTGTGCTGGCAGTGTTCAACTCTTGTATGGCGCTGGGGTAAAAACTGTTCTTGAGTCTATTGGTCCGCGATTTGATGGACCTAAAACATTTACCAGAGGGCAGCAATTCAAACAAATGATGTCCCAGATGGAAAGGATCCTTTAAAATATTTCCTGCTCTTTGGACAGCGTGCAGTGTAAAGCTATTGGCGCAATGGATAAGACACATGCCTTTGGTGTGAGAGACCCGGGTTCGAATCCACTGTGAGACACCAATGTGTCCCTGAGCCCTAGTTGCTCCAGAGGCGTGCGACCTCTGACATATATAGCAATTGTAAGTCGCTTTGGATATAAGCGTCAGCTAAATGAATAAATGTAAATGTAAACTTTATTCTAGAGCTGCTGTAAAGCTGTGGCTTTAAAGCTGTTAGCTCTGGCTGCACTGTATAGAGGGCTTTGTCTCTGGACCTGGAGGCAGAATTATGGCCTTTTAAGCGGGTCCTGACCTCTCTAGTCATCCAGGGCTTCTGGTTGGAGTAAATCCGGATGCGTTTGTCGACAGTGACATTGTCGACACAGTTCTTAATTGACACAGTTCTTCAAACAGAGTACTGTTGATGGGTACACCTCCAAATCCTGATTGTCGAAGACATCCCAATTGGTTCTTTCGAAACTGTATGCTGGTATTAAAAACACAGAAAGGTGTGTAACGCTTTTTGTCCTCACAAAAGGGCGGATAGCATGCCTGAATGGTTGTGGTCAGGTGTAAGCAAAGACTCACGTACAACGTAGCTGATATTCCACAGTGGTGATTTATTATCGGTGTCGTCTTCGATCACACACACACGGGCAGTTAACATACCAACATCTGCGTTTCTGAATATAAAAAAGCAGGATAAGAGCACACTTGAAAAACACAACGGGCCTGCACACACACATGCGATGTTCACAGCTTGCGCTCCTCACACCGACTAGCCACACTGAGTGAGGGAGTAACAGAGTGCGCTCCACCTTAAAGGCGCAGTACCCAATTATACTTGTTAAAGGTGGTTTAAGATGTCCAAGATGAGTCAGGGAACCTGACCTGTAACCTTTATTGACATGTTGGTTTTAGTGGTAAAAACAAGTTTCCTATTTTTAGCCCTTGTTTCTTGTCCACTGTGGGAGATGCTGATGCTATGATTCTGACGCGTGCAAAGTACCATAAATAGATCCAGATAGGCGTGTTGATGTTCCAAACAAATAACTGAAGTTTATTAAATCAAAAATTAAGATGCATTGTAAAATAAAACAAAACAAACAACTTTTAGGCCGCTTGCAGGTTTGTTGCACCATGCCACCCTAGCTCCATGTGCACAGTCAAAAGACTGTGTGCTCTTGCACCAGCGCCCCCTTCCTGTCAGGGGTGGCCTATCCTTTATACAACTTTTCCCCTCTCGCCTATAGAGGGCACACACTCAGAGAAATAAACATAATTAACAATACACAACAAACCGATATTTAAATGGAAAAAATGTATAAAAATTAAATAAGGTGGTATGTGGTATGGGTATGTTTTGGGTAATTTTTATACCCAAAAATTGATTTACTCACACTCAACTCATCCTAGGTGTATATGACTTTCTTCTTTCAGACGAGTACAATCAGAGTTATATAAAAAAATGTCCTGGCTCTTCCAAGCTTTATAATATCAGCGAATTGCTGTTTCTGTTTTGAAGTCCATAAAAGTGCATCTATCATCATAAAAGTGCATCTGTCCATCATACAAGTGCATCTATCCATCACAAAAGTGCATCTATCCAAAATAAAAGTTCATCTATCCATCATAAAAGTGCATCTGTCCATCATAAAAGTTCATCTGTCCATCATAAAAGTGCATCTATCCATCACAAAAGTGCATCTATCCAAAATAAAAGTTCATCTATCCATCATAAAAGTGCATCTATCCAAAATAAAAGTTCATCTATCCATCATAAAAGTGCATCTATCCATCATAAAAGTTCATCTATCCAAAATAAAAGTTCATCTATCCATCATAAAAGTGCATCTATCCATCATAAAAGTGCATCTATCCATCATAAAAGTGCATCTATCCAAAATAAAAGTTCATCTATCCATCATAAAAGTGCATCTATCCATCATAAAAGTTCATCTATCCATCATAAAAGTTCATCTATCCAAAATAAAAGTTCATCTATCCATCATAAAAGTGCATCTATCCATCATAAAAGTGCATCTATCCAAAATAAAAGTGCATCTATCCATCATAAAAGTGCATCTATCCATCATAAAAGTTCATCTATCCATCATAAAAGTGCATCTATCCATCATTAAAGTGCATCTATCCAAAATAAAAGTGCATCTGTCCATCATAAAAGTGCATCTATCCATCACAAAAGTGCATCTGTCCATCATAAAAGTTCATCTATCCATCATTAAAGTGCATCTATCCAAAATAAAAGTTCATCTATCCATCATAAAAGTGCATCTATCCATCATAAAAGTGCATCTGTCCATCATAAAAGTGCATCTATCCATCATTAAAGTGCATCTATCCAAAATAAAAGTTCATCTATCCATCATAAAAGTGCATCTATCCATCATAAAAGTTCATCTATCCATCATAAAAGTGCATCTATCCATCATTAAAGTGCATCTCTCCATCATAAAAGTGCATCTATCCATCATTAAAGTGCATCTCTCCATCATAAAAGTGCATCTATACATCATAAAAGTGCATCTATCCATCATTAAAGTGCATCTCTCCATCATAAAAGTGCATCTCTCCATCATAAAACTGCATCTATCCATCATTAAAGTGCATCTATCCATCATAAAAGTGCATCTATACATCATAAAAGTGCATCTATCCATCATTAAAGTGCATCTCTCCATCATAAAAGTGCATCTATCCATCATAAAAGTGCATCTATCCAAAATAAAAGTTCATCTATCCATCATAAAAGTGCATCTGTCCATCATAAAAGTGCATCTATCCATCATAAAAGTGCATCTATCCATCATTAAAGTGCATCTATCCAAAATAAAAGTTCATCTGTCCATCATAAAAGTGCATCTATCCATCATAAAAGTGCATCTGTCCATCATAAAAGTGCATCTATCCATCATAAAAGTGCATCTGTCCATCATAAACGTGCATCTGTCCATCATTAAAGTGCATCTGTCCATCATAAAAGTGCATCTATCATCATTAAAGTGCATCTCTCCATCATAAAAGTTCATCTGTCCATCATAAAAGTGCATCTATCCATCATAAACGTGCATCTATCCATCATTAAAGTGCATCTATCCATCATAAAAGTGCATCTGTCCATCATAAAAGTGCATCTATCCATCATAAAAGTGCATCTGTCCATCATAAAAGTGCATCTGTCCATCATTAAAGTGCATCTATCCATCATAAAAGTGCATCTATCCATCATAAAAGTGCATCTGTCCATCATAAAAGTGCATCTATCATCATTAAAGTGCATCTGTCCATCATAAAAGTGCATCTATCATCATTAAAGTGCATCTGTCCATCATAAAAGTGCATCTATCCAAAATAAAAGTTCATCTATCCATCATAAAAGTGCATCTATCCATCATAAAAGTGCATCTGTCCATCATAAAAGTGCATCTATCCATCATAAAAGTGCATCTGTCCATCATAAAAGTGCATATATCCATCATAAAAGTGCATCTGTCCATCATTAAAGTGCATCTATCCATCATAAAAGTGCATCTGTCCATCATTAAAGTGCATCTGTCCATCATAAAAGTGCATATATCCATCATAAAAGTGCATCTGTCCATCATAAAAGTGCATATATCCATCATAAAAGTGCATCTGTCCATCATTAAAGTGCATCTATCCATCATAAAAGTGCATCTATCCATCATAAAGTGCATCTATCCATCATAAAAGTGCATCTATCCATCATAAAGTGCATCTATCCATCATAAAGTGCATCTATCCATCATAAAAGTGCATCTATCCATCATAAAAGTGCATCTATCCATCATAAAAAGTGCATCTATCCATCATAAAAGTGCATATATCCATCATAAAAGTGCATCTGTCCATCATTAAAGTGCATCTATCCATCATAAAAGTGCATCTGTCCATCATAAAAGTTCATCTGTCCATCATAAAAGTGCATCTGTCCATCATAAAAGTGCATATATCCATCATAAAAGTGCATCTGTCCATCATTAAAGTGCATCTATCCATCATAAAAGTGCATATATCCATCATAAAAGTGCATCTGTCCATCATAAAAGTGCATATATCCATCATAAAAGTGCATATATCCATCATAAAAGTGCATCTGTCCATCATTAAAGTGCATCTGTCCATCATAAAAGTGCATATATCCATCATAAAAGTGCATCTGTCCATCATAAAAGTGCATATATCCATCATAAAAGTGCATCTGTCCATCATTAAAGTGCATCTATCCATCATAAAAGTGCATCTATCCATCATAAAAGTGCATCTATCCATCATAAAGTGCATCTATCCATCATAAAGTGCATCTGTCCATCATAAAAGTGCATCTATCCATCATAAAGTGCATCTGTCCATCATAAAAGTGCATCTATCCATCATAAAGTGCATCTATCCATCATAAAAGTGCATATATCCATCATAAAAGTGCATCTATCCATCATAAAGTGCATCTATCCATCATAAAGTGCATCTATCCATCATAAAAGTGCATCTATCCATCATAAAGTGCATCTATCCATCATTAAAGTGCATCTATCCATCATAAAAGTGCATCTATCCATCATAAAAGTTCATCTATCCATCATAAAAGTGCATCTATCCATCATAAAAGTGCATCTATCCATCATAAAGTGCATCTATCCATCATTAAAGTGCATCTATCCATCATAAAAGTGCATCTATCCATCATAAAAGTTCATCTATCATCATAAAAGTGCATCTATCCATCATAAAAGTGCATCTGTCCATCAAGAATTGCAATATGTGCCTCCTTCCCTTCCCTTTACCTCTGTACAGATAAAACGTTGTCGGGATAAATCTGGTTACAAAAGATACAAAATGCTGTATTAGACATTTTTCAAGGTTTGTACCTTGGATCCTATTTCATGGTTTGAGTTCTCGAGCCACCAGGCACTTTTTTGTGCAAATGAGTGGCTGGATTGCATTAAGGATTTTCTGTTTGAACAGTGCTGGTTAATAACTAATGATCTTTGCAACGGAAGTGAATCAGTCAAAACTAACTTTAGCTGGACAATAACTTTATTATAGAGCTGCTGTAAAGCCAAAACAATCTCTGTTACTGTAATCTCCTATTATCTCTGTAAAGCCGCTTTGAAACACTCTGTTAAAAGCTATATAAATGAAGGTGACGACATAATCAAATATACAACTTCATTATGGGGAATTAACAATTCATAAAAGTTGATAAAAACTGATAATTTCTGTTATATATTGATGATACAGATACAGGAGTAGATTTCTTTCTCTAAAGTCTCAAATTATTTTTCATTTTAGTTGTGGGAGACACAAATATAGAAGACCTGAGGAAACATGCAGGTATGACATCATCTCAGTTATATATATTTCATCATCTTTAGTCATATATGCACATATTTGTAAATATGATCTCACACAGCTTGAAGTGTATTAATAATTGTTGCATTGTTTTCTTCACAGTTCAGATCACTATTGATCCTTGGCGTTCACATTCAGGTCTGATGATCACTGAGAACCGTAAAACAGTGAGTGACGCTCCAGGATATAAACACACTGGAGAGGGATTTCCATATCAATTATGTGCATTTGGAGCTCAAAGATTTACATCTGGACGTCACTATTGGGAGGTTGATTTGGCACGAGAAAATACTCCTCCTAAAAACTACTGGTTAACTGGTGTGGAGGAATATAGATTTTTTCGCTTAAAGAACAGATCTGCTTTAACTCCATCACGCGGTTACTGGTTCTTGTGTTCAGACGGTCCTAATGGCTTTTTCACCAACACTGATCCACCAGTTAAACTCTCAGTGACGCTGAGACCTGAACAACTGGGAGTTCTGTTAGATTATGATGACGGTCAGCTGTCATTTTACAATGTCAAAGAGAGGAAACATCTGCTGACCATGAGGATCAGATTCACTGGATCAGTCGTTCCGCTGTTTAATCCAGGTGTAGGAGATCCGAGTCCACTTATAATTCTGGATTATCCAGAACCTGTAGAGTCCAGTGAACCTTTACTGAGTAACAGCTCAGAAGCTTGACTGACTAATCCAGTGTGTTTAGACAGAATGAAGCATGTGCACAGATACTGACAAAGATGCTTTTCCAGATGCCAAATCCAAATGTAAACTGGAATTGTAACCTCAGTTTATTTCCCACATTCATCTAGTGTCTGAAAACAGAGATGATGAAGTGAGTTGTTTTTACATTTCTCACATATTAAAGAGTTCTTCATCCTCTCTGTTACTAACACATAAACCAGAAACACATGAACTTACTATAACTATACTTTATACTTCCCTGCATTTAATTTCCCTAATCTGTGTATTAATCTGTGGTCCGACTCTAAACTTGTGTATTATGAATATTGTTGGCTCTTACGACAAACTGCTTGTGATGTTTCCATCTGAATGCTCAGTCTTACAGGAGGAACAAAAGTCTTCATGCCTTCAAGATCAAGGGTCACAAAATATTATGTTCAAAATATTTCTTTATACTGTATATGAATGGAGCAACATGATGCATTTCATGTTTAATAAAAAAAATAATTAAAGGTTCCTTGATCAAATACTTTTGATGTTTAACAGATGATCATTGTACTTTGCGTTCTTACATTTCTTTCATAAAACATTGAAATGTACATTGATTGATTTTTCTGTGTTAATTACATAAACCACACAATGATCAAGTCTGATACAGATGGCTGAGGGTGATTCCACAGAACAAGATGCTCAGAGTAAACTACAGTTTTTCGCTTTGGCTCAATTCTCGAATGAGATTTTTTAAGTTCAAATCATACTGGTAGGTATCGCGTAGGTATCGTGTAGGTATCATAGGTATCGTGTAGGTAACGTGTAGGTATCATGTAGGTAACGTGTAGGTATCATGTAGGTATCATAGGTATCATGTAGGTATCGTGTAGGTAAGGAGTCAGGTAAGTGTTCTTTGAGGGAACGACGAGACCAGACCATGATGAACTGCAGTGGGAAGAGTTATATAGTGCTGGATGATGATCAGTGGAGATTGGTGACAGGTGACAGTGATCTCTGTCAAGTCAAGTCACCTTTATTTATATAGCTTTTTACAATACAGATTGTATCAAAGCAGCTTCACATTGATAACATGAAAATAATACAACAAAGTTTGTTTCTTGAAGAAAATTGCGTCATTGTCCACCTTAAGTAAGGCATATCAATAATATTGTTGAATATTAAATGTCCCCAACTAAGCAAGACGAAAGCCAAGGCAACAGTGGCAAGGAACCAAAACTCCATCAGTGACAGAATGGAGAAAAAACCCTTGGGAGAACCCAGGCTCAGTCGGGGCCAGTTCTCCTCTGGCCAACGAGCGAACAGTGTATGATTATGATCCAGGCAGCGTTACAGGTCAGAGGTCAGATTGGTCGTGTCGTTGAGGCCTTCACAGGGCTGATGAGGCTGGCACATCAGGGATGCGTTATATATAGCATATATTTTTGCATATAGCTGAATTAAGAGAGAATAAACGTTGAAATTAAGTGTTATTATGCGTTTTTGAGAAAATGAGGAAAGGGGAAGACTTGATAGTGTGTAATTGTGTTTAATGTTCAATTACATTGGAATTATTAGAACCATTTAAATTACAGTGGGTTGCCATTGTGGAGAAGAGTGGAGCATTTGGTTAGGTTGTGGACTGATTAAAATAAGTTTAATTATTGTGGTTGGAGAAACATATAAATCTTAACAATTTAAATGTTATTAACTGCTATAATTAGCTAGTGGTAGTCTAGAAAGTCATTTGAGAAATCATATAAATCCTACACACTTTAATTTTTCAGTGCAGTTTTAAATAAACTAAAGCATGTTCACTAAACTTAACCTGTTTAAGTTACAGGGAAGTGATGTGGTTGGACATTACTATTTCACACAGATTCACAACACAAGGAGTTTACATAGATTCAAAAAATTCCATTAAAGGTATATAGCGCAGGATTTTTTACTTCCGGGTGGATCACCTATACTATTGGTCCTCCTAATTGTCAATCATACTGGTGAATCAATCAAACTTATTCAAAAAGTGGAGAGGGCGGGTCTTATCTAAAATTCGGAAAGATCCTCCGCTATACCTTTAATGATAGTTAAAAATGATTTGCTTGTGTGTAAACACTGTCCATACTTGAATTAAGT
Organism: Rutilus rutilus; assembly: GCF_951802725.1. Lineage (NCBI taxonomy): Eukaryota > Metazoa > Chordata > Actinopteri > Cypriniformes > Leuciscidae > Rutilus > Rutilus rutilus. Next base: position 865,058 of record NC_140211.1, read on the forward strand.
TAGTTTAAAGAGTAATTTTTTGAGTGTATTTACCTTAATATATCAATTAAAATGAACCATAATTTCATCTCAATCTCTGAAGATCTCCAAACACTTTTATTAATAATAAAAAAGATTGAATAAATCCATCTATAACCCTATTTGAAGATCAGATTAAACCCTTTAACAGGAAAGATCAGATTGTTCACTTAAACAGGGTCAAACTAAATGCAAACCCGGATCTCTAGATTAATGTTACCATGAGCAGAAGAACAGGCTGATGAAGCTTCTCTCCTCCTCCTCCTCCAAACGAATGACGTCTTCAAAAGGAGTTCAGTGACGTATAAGTTTTCTACTGCATCTAAATTAATATTTATTTTCACTAACAAAATATTCATAATTATGTAGCCTATCATCATGTTTGCTAAACGCTCAGCCATGTTAAATTATGAATCTCTCTGTTTTTAAGGGAGCGTCGTCTCTGTCGTCCTGATCATCGATCCATATTGATCTACAATATCGCACACTGCAGGCTTTTCCTATCCTGGAAACCTTTTTCTAAAGTCATCCATGAGGGAAAAATCCCTCTACACGGTTTTCCATCAATCGCCAAAACACACACTGCATGTTCACACCGCAAAGATTATTACACAAAAACACATCTAACAGAATTAAACTGAATATAAGCGTTATTCTACATCTGATGACGTCTGTTTTATTGGGATCGCGCTATCTATAGAAAGTGAAAGTATCCTAAAGGAGGAAATCGGGAGCACGCTTCATACATTCTGATTTTCGTCTATTTTATCGTTTATTTCGACTCTATTATTGTGTTGAACAGCTCATATTCATCTAAACCAACCAGATTACTGTGATTTAACTGACGGGTCTCTGTCTCCGGTGAGTTTCTGTTTCCTCGTTGAACACGACAGTCTGATCATATTTCTCTCATATTATTCGCGTGTTTGAGGGAGAAATCCCTCAGAGTTTGTTTTATTTGAGTCTGTCTGTATTTTCACAGGAATGATGTCGAATATTATCATCGCTTTACTGGTGAATCTCCTCATAGAGACTTCTGGTAAGAACAAAACAAACAGGTTTGGATTTCATTCAGTTTATATGGAGCTTAATATGGATAATTTTAAGAATTTTTATAAATAATTTTAATAATAATAATAAAAATGTGTTTTATTATAGCGTTCTATTTTTTATTACAGTTCTCAAGTGCCAGGGGGTTTGTGAAATAATTTTCTGTAGGCTAAAGTCACGTTTTTTATCATGAAAAACGTGAAAAAGATATCAAGATAAAACACATTTTTCACACTCTTCACCATAACACTTTTCTTAGTATCGAATACAGTGGCGGCTGGTGAAAAATATCTTAGGTGGGGCTGTCATAATAGTCTGGTAACCATGGGAGTATTAGGCCTACTTTCTGCCCTTGGTATGTGTATTGTGCTTTGATGTTTATTTTGTTCTATTCCTTAACGCAGTGGTTCTCAAACTTTTTAGGGTTGTACCCCAAGAGGGTTAGGTTAATATCCTTCTGCTTACCCCCACTCTTCAGTCACTCCTTTTCCAGTAAGGGACAATATTTGCCCCCTTAAATCGATTTTTTCAAGTGCATTTTTACCTTTACAAATACCTTTATAAAATAAATAATGCTTTGAATAAAAAAAAAAAAAAGTTAAATAGATAAATATGCAATGATGGTAAAAACGAAGTGATGCTTTTAAATATTAAATTTAAACCGCCAGTAGGCTAGGTGATGAGTCATCGAGTCAGTTATTCAGTAACGAAGCATGTGGCTGTATTTATGAATTAATCATTGACTCTAAAGATTCGTTCACAATCATGGCTGTGTGCTGCAGTTCTGCTGTGGCTTTCATTGGAGCTATTCATTTATTGTAAAAATACTGACAACTGCGTTGAAAATGAACATCACTAAATATTAATATTTCGTTTGTTGAACTGTTGTATAAAATCAATGTCATATTCACAATCGTGTGTATCTTCATATGTGATCAACATTAAACACAGGAACTCAAACAGGGTATGTCATTGTATCGAAGAGAGTTTGAATATCGATCTCCATGCACAGCCTGTGTCTATATTTGTTCTTCATGCTAGTAAGTGCTAACTTAAAAATCCCTGCTTTTACAAAGGTAACGTAGGGTAGAGTGGGGGAAAACGCCCCCCACCTGTTTTTCCCAAAATAACAACTAGAAGTAGTTAAGATACATTTTTACTGTTGCTATGCACTACGCTGATAACGGGGATATACAGATCTCTATGGAGAAGCTGACACCAGCGACACATTTGAAGAGAAGAGGATTACAGGGTAAATGCTATAATTTTCAGATATTAGTAAATAAGTGTTTAAGAGAATATTGTTCTGCAGGATATCGCAGTGATGTATGATAGATGAATAGTGAAGTCTGTAGTTTGAGATCATATATTATTTATAAGGAATATAATTATATTTTAAAAATTAAACATTTTTTTAAAAACTCATAGCTTGTGGGGTAAAACGCCCCCTACGCTGAGGGGTAAAACGCCCCCCCCCCCCCCTGGGGGCATAGTTTCTCTATCATAATTACTATAATAAAATATTTCTGTCTATCAAATCCTTTGTTTTACACTTAATGCAGTATAACTAGGTGGTAAAATCTAAATATTTGAACAAAACATGAAAAAATTACCTCAAGTGAGCATTAACTAGCTAGCTTGCTAGCACAGTTAGCTCACTGATGGAAGGTAGTTAATTTTGCCTATTTTGAACATTGCTGAAATAAATATTAATATATATACATGTTGATACATTACTTGCCTTTTACCTTTAGAGATTAAAAACTATTGTCTGTTCATTTTGCTGTTGATCTATGAAGCAAACTGGTTGGTAAGAAAGGGGGCATTTTACCCCACCTTGGGGGGGGGGGGGGGCGTTTTACCCCACCGCTGGGGCAAAACGCCCCCTTTGTACAAAAATATTTTCAGTGAAAATACTAATTAATTATGAAGGCTGAGCAATTTTAATATTTGGTGAATAACTCCTGCCATAGTCACTCAAAACCGGGATGGCAATTCTAGTCACATTTATGTTTTGTTTCACTGTAATGTCACATTTTCCTTAAGGGGGGCGTTTTCCCCCACTCTACCCTACATTGTCGAGAACGGCAGAATAGCGCGATTTGCTGAGGCAGCAATCTGTACGAGACCTGTCGTCATATAGCCTATACACACTGCTTAAATGCAGAAAGTTTTGACCGCAAAAGATGAGGTAATTTGATCGGATGTCATGTATTTACAGCATTTAACCTGAGAGAAATGCATGCTCAGTTTAAATCTTATTTTAAAATGAGATAGTATTAAAGAAACGGCTAAATTCAGCATTTTGTTCCCGCACCCCCTGCTGTCACATCACGGTTTGAGAACCACCACAAACCCAGTTTGAGAACCACTGCCTTTACATATCTTTGTAAGACGAAAAATAATAAAAAAATTACAAATAATTATTAGTATTAACCACCCAAACACAATTTAAGACAAACTGCATGATACCAGTGCTCTGTGAAAAAGTCAGTAATTATTTAATGCCATATTACAAGACTGAAGCATTCTTACACAAAAACAAACAAATTGCACAAACTTTCCATTTGCATTTGAAATTTAACTCAAAAAGTTTAGTTACTTTCTCAGAAAGGTCCCTCACTTCGCTAACTGTCCATGTTGGATCTGTCCCTGTTGTTTTAAAAAGTAATCACGGAAAGCAAAACAAGGCATTAGCATGACTGCATCCTAGCCAGGCCGATAGACCGTTGTCTGATGGAGATAGGCGTGCATGAGCACTGGCACGCGCAGCTTGGGGCGCTAACAGAAGCACCCATAGCTGACTAGATTTGAGCTCGCTGATTGGCTACAGTTTATGTCAAACATGTATATCTTAAATCAGCAATTGGCTAAGCTGCTCCACAGACCCGCCTCTCTGGGGCGATTTCTCCAGCGCCCTAGCGCCCTCTATTGGCCAGCCGCCCCTGATCGAATATATATGCTGTTGCTTATGATATATCACACATTTCATGGACAGACAAATACAGACAGAATTACAGAGCTATCAATAGCCATGTTTCCACTGTCGGGCCAGGGCCAGTCGCGTTTCCACTGTCACTTCCGGGACTTGATCACCCAGCAAACATGCTCCTTTGGGGCCCGAATGGGGCCCTTGCGGGCAGCCCACTGTGGGCCCAGATACCGGCGTGAAATGCTGGGGGACATGTGGGCCCCACACTAGTGGGCCCAGGTGGGGCCCCATCGGGACAGCCTAAAGTGTGGGCTGACTGTGGGCTAGCCCACACTAAGTAGAGTGGGCCCCCATTGGGGCCAGTTGTGGGCCCACAGCAAACCCCTTAGGGGCCCTTGCGGGCAGCCCATTGTGGGCCCAGATACCGGCGTGAAATGCGGGGCACATGTGGGCCCCACACTATGGGGCCCAGGTAGGGCCCCATCGGGACAGCCCAAAGTGTGGGCTCACTGTGGGCTGGCCCACAGCAAAGTTTGGGTATACTGTGTGTACATTGGGTTAAGTGTGGGCATACTGTGGGTACACTGTGAGAAGTGTGGGCATACTGTGGGTACACTAGGAAAAAGTGTGGGCATACTGCGAACAATGCAAAGATGTGTTGTAATATACCTGTGGCCTTAACAAACAACAAGATTAGTTTGGTTGTACTTTGTATATGCCACAATACATGCAAAATAATTGCACTTGTTGAAAGTCAAAGTAGTACATTAGAAGTCATATGTTTCAAATAATTTCATTTATTCACAGTCATGTAAAATATATATATACAAACAATACATTACCGTTCAGAAGTTTGGGGTCAGTAACATTTTTTAAATACTTTTGAAAGAAATCCCTTCATCTCATCAAAGCTACATTTATTTAATAAATACATTAAAAAGAGTAATATTCTGAAATATTGTTGCATCTTAAAATAACTGTTTTCTGTTTTAATCTATTTTACAAAGTAATTATTCCTGGGATGTTAAAAATTTATATTAATAATTTATTACAGTAGCCAGCATCCAGTCGTCAGCATGTAAATCGTGAAAAAAAATAATTCAGGAACGTTTGAACAGAACTGTCAAAAGAGCAGCATTTATTTTAAATAGATTTTGAGTAAAAAAAAAAAAAAAAAAACGTATAAAACCACATCACAACACATTGGTGGATTATGAATCCTCTAATAAAATAAATCAATCCCCTCGGATACCAGAAGATCTTTGCCAGATCTCAAGTCTTCTGGTTCTTCTGCTCCTTCCACCATCCCAGTCTCTTGCATTATGATTTAACAGGATCAGGATCAACCCCTTCGGATGCTGCGGCCTGGCTGATTTTTGTGTCAGCATCTAAAGTGAGAAAAAAACAACAATTGAAATGTTAACAAGGGTTGTTCCAAGTTTAATTTACACTTGTGTTTTCCCAAGGGTTAGGACATTTCCACCTCAGGGAAAAAGATGATATTTTGAAAAATGACTCAATAAAAAGTCAATGGGATCCAATGGGCTTTTCATTGTATGAACAAAACAGATTAAACATAATTCAACATATCTTCTTTTGCATTCCACAGAAAAAAGTAAATAATACATGTTTGGAACAACATGAAGAACAAACCTTTTAATGTCTTTATCAATAAATCATTGATAGCTTTAACTTGCAGCCTGAATATGTCATTTTTATTTTAAACAAATAGAGGGAATGTGACAGTCAAAAATGTACTTACACAGAAAAAGAGTGATCTGTGCCTGAGTGGCTCTCTTTTGGGTTTATTTAGCTGTTTGACACACATCACAATTAAGGAAAAAAGAGAAGACAACTGAATATTAGTCAAATATTACATCAATCTATACAAATAAAAATAATTATTTTTTCATCAGTGATTATTGACTAATTAATATGTCAGGAGTTCTCAACTCTGGTCCTCGAAGTGCACTTTTATGTCTTGTAGTTTATGTCCAGACCTGATCAATCTCACTTGCTCTTTTGACCAAAAGAGCTTGATTAGCTTGTCCAGGCGTGCTGGACCAGGGCTGGTGCTTAAGTCTGCAGGACCGTGGTCCTCAAGGGCCAGAGCTGAGATCCCCTGCAAAATGTTCTGAACATGACTAGACGGATCACTTACAGCAGTGGTGTCCAGTCCTTGTCATGGAGGAGTTTAGCTCCAGCCTATCTGTAGTGTCTGCTGATCCTGAAGACCTCGATCAACTGGTTCAGGTCTGCTTAACTGGGGTTGGAGCTCAATTCTGCAATCAGGATTAGATGGCAATAAATACTGAAAAGAGAGAGGACAAACAACATTTCAAATACAGTATTTGTTCAGGGGGTGAGGAACATCTCATTTCAAAAATTTGATTCCCAAAATATTAACATAACATAAGCAAAATGTTTATGAAAATACAGTTATTTATATGGTGCAAAGAAAGTTTTTGTAAATGTCTATGACAAATCTAAACTGAGAATGTTTTTAGACAGTGATTCCAACAGAATACTTACACAGAACAGTACCAATTATCTGATTACACACAAGGAAAAGGGAGAAAAAAATTAAAATATTTAATAATATTTCAGTCAAATATTTACAGTATCTGTATGGACAAACGTTCTGATGAAATTTATATATTCAAAAGAAATTATATCATTAATGATATTAAATGAATGAATAGTATTTCGTGGCCTAAATGTTTTACTTCTATTATAACTTTACCTAATTAAGTTAATTAAATATTACAGCTAACAAAATGAAAACCTTATTATAAAGTGTTACCATTTTTTAATAAAGAGAGAGTTGGCCATACGAGTATAAAATTAATTAAATGGTTCAAACTATGGTCCCACAGTGGGTTGCCCAGGGTAAATCCTAATGGGGGCCCAAATGGGTAAAACTGCTATGGGCCCCGTATGGGCTAACCCACTAGGGGCCCATGTGGGTTTTCTTTGGCAAGCCCACTGTGGGCCGCAAAGGGTTTGCCCTTGCCCACACTGTCCCACAGAAAACCCACACTTACCCACAGTGGGCCCACACTGGCATGTTTGCCAACGGCCAGGATTTCTGGACCGTCGAATACCTAGGGCCAAAGCGGGCCAGCTCGGGCTGGCGAGTGGTTACGAACAGAGGCGGAGTTTACCTGAGTCTGGAGACGCCAGCGCCAGATGATTCTGTCAGCATTACAGACTTTTAAAATCATTTAACTCACTTTCATGTTTGAATGCCTTCTGTTTGTGATCCGATGTGGATTCTGATCACCGTATAAGGTAGAAATATTTATTTGCGATTCAAAAGTCTATGCACGCTAACCATTACCATAGTAAACAGTAGCCTAATTACGCTTGAAGATACGCATAGTAAAAAAAACATAGTGAATGCTTGAAGAAATCAGACAAATCATAATGGCTATCACAATCATGTTTTTATTTTATCTGTCAGTAGCCTACGTCTCTTTATACCGGACTATAAAATGAAGCAACTTTTTTTTCGGGAGCTTCCTCTATTTTCCCTGACTGGAAATATAACTGTAACGTTTGCCTACTGGGACTCGAGAGAGTGCTAAAGCTCCTCAGGTCGTATTTTTGGTGGCATATATTTATAGAAATGGTCATTCTTTCTAAATGTGATGTAATTATGTCCTGTAACTACCAAATAAACAGAAACAGACGTGACTGAATAAGTAAGTGTGTCCTCTTTCTTTTGTGAAATAGACCTAATGGTAATTTATTTCTGTGTGGCTAATGTGCAATTTTGACATAAATTAATTCATTAAGGCAAGGCACGGCAAGGCACGGCAAGGCAAGTTTATTTATATAGCACATTTCATACACAATGGCAATTCAAAGTGCTTTACATAGAAGAAATTAAAATAATAAAAAGAAATAAGAATAATTAAAACCGTTTAGAAAAATAAAAAATAAAATACAGTACAAACAGTCGGACGAACAGCGGCACAGTGCTCATTCAGTAAATGCATAGCTAAACAGAAGTGTTTTGAGTCTGGATTTGAAAGTGACTACTGTAGGAGCACATCTGATCTCTTCTGGAAGCTGGTTCCAGCTGCGGCTGGCATAATAGCTAAAAGCGGACTCGCCATGCTTAGAGTGAACCCTTGGTATTTCAAGCTGATATGATCCTAATGATCTGAGTGATCTGTTGGGTTTATATTCAGTGAGCATATCTGCAATATATTGAGGTCCTAGGCCATTGAATGATTTATATACCAGTAATAATACTTTAAAATCAATCCTAAATCTAACTGGGAGCCAGTGTAAAGACCTGAGGACTGGTGTGATATGTTCATATGTTCTGGTTCTGCTCAGAATCCTGGCGGCAGCGTTCTGTATGAGCTGCAACTGTCTTATGGTCTTTTTGGGAAGGCCAGTGAGGAGTCCATTACAGTAATCCACCCTGCTGGTGATGAAAGCATGAACAAGTTTCTCTAAGTCTTGTCTGGAAACAAAGCATCTAATTCTTGCAATATTTTTCTGTCAGTCCTATAGAGACTATGCTGTCAGTCCCGGAATCATTAATATCAATGTATCACTTTTTATTGTAAACCTTCTGGTAAAACATCGATGATTGGATTTTAATTAATCAAGTAAACAACAAAAATGCCAGCAAACGGTCGCTTATGTTTGTTTTGCGATCATGCTGTTCCTAGGGATTTCTTTCTTATTAGTTTTATTAGATAAAACTTCCATTTGTTGGTGAAAGTGCCGGAGTGCATTAAAAGGGTTTCTCCTTTCCTTTCTCCTCTCGAGTCTTCGGGTTCTGGTCCGAGTCTTTCGTTCTTCCCGTCAGTTCTTCCTATAGAGACTATGCTTTCAGTTCCGGAAAGAGAAATGATTAGTTCATCTCTCGAGTCTTCGGGTTCGGGTCTGAGTCTTTCGTTCTTCCCGTCAGTTCTTCCTATAGAGACTATGCTTTCAGTTCCGGAAAGAGAAATGATTAGTTCACCTCTCGAGTCTTCGGGTTCTGGTCCGAGTCTTTCGTTCTTCCTGTCAGTCTTATAGAGACTATGCTGTCAGTCCCGGAAAGAGAAATGATTAGTTCATCTCTCGAGTCTTCGGGTTCTGGTCCGAGTCTTTCGTTCTTCCTGTCAGTCCTATAGAGACTATGCTGTCAGTCCTATAGAGACTATGCTGTCAGTCCCGGAAAGAGAAATGATTAGTTCATCTCTCGAGTCTTCGGGTTCTGGTCCGAGTCTTTCGTTCTTCCTGTCAGTCCTATAGAGACTATGCTGTCAGTCCCGGAAAGACAAATGACTTTGGGTTCTGGTCTGAGTCTTTCGTTCTTCCTGTCAGTCCTATAGAGACTATGCTGTCAGTCCCGGAAAGAGAAATGACTTCGGGTTCTGGTCTGAGTCTTTCGTTCTTCCCGTCAGTCCTATAGAGACTATGCTGTCAGTCCCGGAAAGAGAAATGATTAGTTCATCTCTCGAGTCTTTGGGTTCTGGTCTGAGTCTTTCGTTCTTCCTGTCAGTCTTATAGAGACTATGCTGTCAGTCCTGGAAAGAGAAATGATTAGTTCATCTCTCGAGTCTTCGGGTTCTGGTCTGAGTCTTTCGTTCTTCCTGTCAGTCCTATAGAGACTATGCTGTCAGTCCCGGAAAGAGAAATGATTAGTTCACCTCTTGAGTCTTCGGGTTCTGGTCTGAGTCTTTCGTTCTTCCTGTCAGTCTTATAGAGACTATGCTGTCAGTACCGGAAAGAGAAATGATTAGTTCACCTCTTGAGTCTTCGGGTTCTGGTCTGAGTCTTTCGTTCTTCCTGTCAGTCTTATAGAGACTATGCTGTCAGTCCTGGAAAGAGAAATGATTAGTTCACCTCTTGAGTCTTCGGGTTCTGGTCTGAGTCTTTCGTTCTTCCTGTCAGTCTTATAGAGACTATGCTGTCAGTACCGGAAAGAGAAATGATTAGTTCACCTCTTGAGTCTTCGGGTTCTGGTCTGAGTCTTTCGTTCTTCCTGTCAGTCTTATAGAGACTATGCTGTCAGTACCGGAAAGAGAAATGATTAGTTCACCTCTTGAGTCTTCGGGTTCGGGTCCGAGTCTTTCGTTCTTCCTGTCAGTCCTATAGAGACTATGCTGTCAGTACCGGAAAGAGAAATGATTAGTTCACCTCTTGAGTCTTCGGGTTCTGGTCTGAGTCTTTCGTTCTTCCTGTCAGTCTTATAGAGACTATGCTGTCAGTACCGGAAAGAGAAATGATTAGTTCACCTCTTGAGTCTTCGGGTTCGGGTCCGAGTCTTTCGTTCTTCCTGTCAGTCCTATAGAGACTATGCTGTCAGTACCGGAAAGAGAAATGATTAGTTCACCTCTTGAGTCTTCGGGTTCTGGTCTGAGTCTTTCGTTCTTCCTGTCAGTCCTATAGAGACTATGCTGTCAGTCCTGGAAAGAGAAATGATTAGTTCATCTCTCGAGTCTTCGGGTTCGGGTCCGAGTCTTTCGTTCTTCCTGTCAGTCCTATAGAGACTATGCTGTCAGTACCGGAAAGAGAAATGATTAGTTCATCTCTCGAGTCTTCGGGTTCGGGTCCGAGTCTTTCGTTCTTCCTGTCAGTCCTATAGAGGCTATGCTGTCAGTACCGGAAAGAGAAATGATTAGTTCACCTCTCAAGTCTTCGGGTTCTGGTCCGAGTCTTTCGTTCTTCCTGTCAGTCCTATAGAGGCTATGCTGTCAGTCCCGGAAAGACAAATGATTAGTTCACCTCTCAAGTCTTCGGGTTCGGGTCCGAGTCTTTCGTTCTTCCTGTCAGTCCTATAGAGGCTATGCTGTCAGTCCCGGAAAGAGAAATGATTAGTTCACCTCTCAAGTCTTCGGGTTCGGGTCCGAGTCTTTCGTTCTTCCTGTCAGTCCTATAGAGGCTATGCTGTCAGTCCCGGAAAGAGAAATGATTAGTTCACCTCTCAAGTCTTCGGGTTCTGGTCCGAGTCTTTCGTTCTTCCTGTCAGTCCTATAGAGGCTATGCTGTCAGTCCCGGAAAGACAAATGATTAGTTCACCTCTCAAGTCTTCGGGTTCGGGTCCGAGTCTTTCGTTCTTCCTGTCAGTCTTATAGAGACTATGCTGTCAGTCCCGGAAAGAGAAATGATTAGTTCACCTCTCAAGTCTTCGGGTTCTGGTCCGAGTCTTTCGTTCTTCCTGTCAGTCCTATAGAGGCTATGCTGTCAGTCCCGGAAAGACAAATGATTAGTTCACCTCTCAAGTCTTCGGGTTCGGGTCCGAGTCTTTCGTTCTTCCTGTCAGTCCTATAGAGGCTATGCTGTCAGTCCCGGAAAGAGAAATGATTAGTTCACCTCTCAAGTCTTCGGGTTCGGGTCCGAGTCTTTCGTTCTTCCTGTCAGTCCTATAGAGGCTATGCTGTCAGTACCGGAAAGACAAATGATTAGTTCATCTCTCGAGTCTTTGGGTTCGGGTCCGAGTCTTTCGTTCTTCCTGTCAGTCCTATAGAGGCTATGCTGTCAGTCCCGGAAAGAGAAATGATTAGTTCACCTCTCAAGTCTTCGGGTTCTGGTCCGAGTCTTTCGTTCTTCCTGTCAGTCCTATAGAGGCTATGCTGTCAGTCCCGGAAAGACAAATGATTAGTTCACCTCTCAAGTCTTCGGGTTCGGGTCCGAGTCTTTCGTTCTTCCTGTCAGTCCTATAGAGGCTATGCTGTCAGTCCCGGAAAGACAAATGATTAGTTCACCTCTCAAGTCTTCGGGTTCGGGTCCGAGTCTTTCGTTCTTCCTGTCAGTCCTATAGAGGCTATGCTGTCAGTCCCGGAAAGACAAATGATTAGTTCATCTCTCGAGTCTTTGGGTTCGGGTCCGAGTCTTTCATTCTTCCTGTCAGTCCTATAGAGGCTATGCTGTCAGTCCCGGAAAGAGAAATGATTAGTTCACCTCTCAAGTCTTCGGGTTCTGGTCCGAGTCTTTCGTTCTTCCTGTCAGTCTTATAGAGACTATGCTGTCAGTCCCGGAAAGAGAAATGATTAGTTCACCTCTCAAGTCTTCGGGTTCTGGTCCGAGTCTTTCGTTCTTCCTGTCAGTCCTATAGAGGCTATGCTGTCAGTCCCGGAAAGAGAAATGATTAGTTCACCTCTCAAGTCTTCGGGTTCTGGTCCGAGTCTTTCGTTCTTCCTGTCAGTCCTATAGAGGCTATGCTGTCAGTCCCGGAAAGACAAATGATTAGTTCACCTCTCAAGTCTTCGGGTTCGGGTCCGAGTCTTTCGTTCTTCCTGTCAGTCCTATAGAGACTATGCTGTCAGTCCCGGAAAGACAAATGATTAGTTCACCTCTCAAGTCTTCGGGTTCGGGTCCGAGTCTTTCGTTCTTCCTGTCAGTCCTATAGAGACTATGCTGTCAGTCCCGGAAAGACAAATGATTAGTTCACCTCTCAAGTCTTCGGGTTCGGGTCCGAGTCTTTCGTTCTTCCTGTCAGTCCTATAGAGGCTATGCTGTCAGTCCCGGAAAGAGAAATGATTAGTTCACCTCTCAAGTCTTCGGGTTCTGGTCCGAGTCTTTCGTTCTTCCTGTCAGTCCTATAGAGGCTATGCTGTCAGTCCCGGAAAGAGAAATGATTAGTTCACCTCTCAAGTCTTCGGGTTCTGGTCCGAGTCTTTCGTTCTTCCTGTCAGTCCTATAGAGGCTATGCTGTCAGTCCCGGAAAGAGAAATGATTAGTTCACCTCTCAAGTCTTCGGGTTCGGGTCCGAGTCTTTCGTTCTTCCTGTCAGTCTTATAGAGACTATGCTGTCAGTCCCGGAAAGAGAAATGATTAGTTCACCTCTCAAGTCTTCGGGTTCTGGTCCGAGTCTTTCGTTCTTCCTGTCAGTCCTATAGAGGCTATGCTGTCAGTCCCGGAAAGACAAATGATTAGTTCACCTCTCAAGTCTTCGGGTTCGGGTCCGAGTCTTTCGTTCTTCCTGTCAGTCCTATAGAGGCTATGCTGTCAGTCCCGGAAATACAAATGATTAGTTCATCTCTCAAGTCTTCGGGTTCTGGTCCGAGTCTTTCGTTCTTCCTGTCAGTCCTATAGAGGCTATGCTGTCAGTCCCGGAAAGAGAAATGATTAGTTCACCTCTCAAGTCTTCGGGTTCGGGTCCGAGTCTTTCGTTCTTCCTGTCAGTCCTATAGAGGCTATGCTGTCAGTCCCGGAAATACAAATGATTAGTTCATCTCTCGAGTCTTCGGGTTCGGGTCCGAGTCTTTCGTTCTTCCTGTCAGTCCTATAGAGACTATGCTGTCAGTCCCGGAAAGAGAAATGATTAGTTCACCTCTCAAGTCTTCGGGTTCTGGTCCGAGTCTTTCGTTCTTCCTGTCAGTCCTATAGAGGCTATGCTGTCAGTCCCGGAAAGACAAATGATTAGTTCACCTCTCAAGTCTTCGGGTTCGGGTCCGAGTCTTTCGTTCTTCCTGTCAGTCCTATAGAGGCTATGCTGTCAGTCCCGGAAATACAAATGATTAGTTCATCTCTCGAGTCTTCGGGTTCGGGTCCGAGTCTTTCGTTCTTCCTGTCAGTCTTATAGAGGCTATGCTGTCAGTCCCGGAAAGAGAAATGATTAGTTCACCTCTCAAGTCTTCGGGTTCGGGTCCGAGTCTTTCGTTCTTCCGTCAGTCTTATAGAGACTATGCTGTCAGTCCCGGAAAGACAAATGATTAGTTCACCTCTCAATTCTTCGGGTTCTGGTCCGAGTCTTTCGTTCTTCCTGTCAGTCCTATAGAGACTATGCTGTCAGTCCCGGAAAGGGAAATGATTAGTTCACCTCTCATCTTCGGGTCTGATTCTTCTAAGTCTTCTGTTATGTGATGAACGAATGACTCAAACCCGAAGACTCAAAGGATGATCTAATCAATTCTGTATCCGGTACCGACTGCATAGCTCAGCCGATATGGGGCTGTCACTGAAGTTTTTTCTCATTCTAAATACGATCAACATTTGATGTGTTTGGGGAATTTGGCTATTACATGTAACATTTTAAATACATTCTGCTGAAATGAAAGAAATGACTCGAAAAAAGATCTGTTCATTTTTATGAACGAGATTCAAAGATCCGAGTCAGTAAAATGATCCGAACTTCCCACTACTAACTTATAGTTGCGACAGAGGGCGCACACAGCACAGAGAACCAGCCAGCCAATAGGAAACCTTGTTAACCCTTATTCTATCCAATCATCTTTCAGTGTGATTAATTAACAGATCATTATTAGCAAGTGGAGACACACACACTATATATATATATATATATACATAACTAAGTTACACATGCACATTTCGCTCGTATTCAAGTTATTTGCCGCAATGACAAACAGAAAACTGATTGGTTTGAAAGGGGTTTTTTTTAATTGGTTTTCGCTTGATATTTGCATATTGAGCCTGTCCCAACTTTTGCCGCTCTCAGTTGCCAATCCCACAATTCCCCGCGCCACCATGAAACTCAACTTCTATAGGAATAAACTGTTACCTAGAAATCGCTCCTCACCAGTGGACATGTACTTTAGATTTATTATTTTTAATTTTGTCACAAAAAAAAAAAACACATGCTGCAGATTTAGAATCACTGTGATAAGTAAATGCAGTAAAATAAATACAGCACAGTATATTACATTGGGTGTGTCTCTCTGTGTCTCTCAGTGTCGTTCACTGTTGTGGTTCCTCGTGATCAGATAGTGGCTCATGTCGGGTCCACAGTCACTCTGCCCTGCTGGATCTCTCCTCCTGAGAACGCTGAAGCTCTGGAGATCCGCTGGTACCGTCATGACCAGTTCAGCAACCCTGTTCTCTTCTATCAGCATGGGAAGATCCAGGACATCCAGGAGGAATCGTTCAGGAACAGAAGCTCACTGACTCTGCGCTCAGATCTGTCTGGTGGACTGAAGGATGGAGACGTCTCTCTACGCCTGGAGAAACTCAGGATTCAGGATGAAGGTTCATTTCACTGTTACGTCAGTGGAGAACGGTTGTATGACAGCAGTAAAGTGGTTCTCAAAGTCACTGGTGAGTCAAAATTCATTATGTTTTTATGGATCTACACCGTGACCTCATTAAAGGATTAGTTCACCTATAGAAATGACTAATTCATTAAATCAAAAGTGCATGGGTTTTTTAGCCTATAATTGATTGATATATTTTTTCTCCAGAGTTGAGTTTAAATTAATATGAACTTTCTTCCTCAGATCCGCCAAATTCTCCAGATCCATCAGATTCCTCAGATCCATGGAAGGCTCTTTTCTTCACCCTTCTCATCTGTGCTCTTCTGGGTTTGGCTTGGCTGATCCTGTACAAATACAGACATAAACTAACAGGTGCAATCTGATTAAAAGATTAAAAAAAGACTTAGTCTTCAGTGTTTATTTATTCAGTGTCATCTCATGATCATATTGATCTGTTTTGCAGGGAAGAAACAAGCAGATCAAAGTAAGTCGCATGAACCCATAGTGTCGGCCCAGATCCGGCCCAGATCTGGTACGCATTGAATCAGCATGTGCCAGATGTGGAATGAGAACCAACGACAGCATTATTTTAAATAAATGTACATAATCCATAATGCATATATGTATGAATATTACACACAGAAACTGCAATACATAAATATGAAAGATATTCTGTCTCTGCCTGGAATGGTTAGAAGTGTAATTTACGGTAATGTGGTTTATTGTCTTTCTATGTATTTGTTGAAACGGATTTATAATGAATCCCTCCAATGATATTGTGATTTTAGATGGTGAGCATGGAGTTATGAACTACAGAAAAGGTATTAGTAGTTGCAAACAATAATAAAAATAAAAGTAAACAAGTACTGTCAGGTTGTGCACTGGTTTACACCAGGATACACTGAGGTCTGAGAGAACCAGTGAAAAAGCTTCTGGATTAAATTGATCTAATTTACTATAATCTTTCATGAATAAGTGTATCAGCATAAAGAGCATCTTGTGCTTCATCGAATCAAGGAAATCTGACCTTCTATTCCAGGAGTTAATTGTCTCCCAAATGTTTAAGGCTCAGACTTTTAGACACTGTATAGTTTATTATAAATATAGTTTATTATAATTGTCTACCAGAGAATAATGCGAATATAATTACACATAAAACTTCAATATAAGAAATTAACAATTCATGAAAGTTAAACTATTTATGTTCATTTTATGTCCTAAATTACAGCTCTAGGTTTCCTTCACTAAACATGTTATCTGTTTCTTATTTAGTTATGGGAGACGAAAATATAGAAGAACTGAGGAAACAAGCAGGTATGACATCATCATCAGTTATACACTCACACTCTTCATCATCTCAGTTATACACTCACACTCTTCATCATCTCAACTATACACACACACTCTTCATCATCTCAGTTACACACTCACACTCTTCATCATCTCAGTTACACACACACACTCTTCATCATCTCAGTTACACACTCACACTCTTCATCATCTCAACTATACACACACACTCTTCATCATCTCAACTATACACTCACACTCTTCATCATCTCAACTATACACACACACTCTTCATCATCTCAGTTACACACTCACACTCTTCATCATCTCAGTTATACACACACACTCTTCATCATCTCAGTTACACACTCACACTCTTCATCATCTCAACTATACACACACACTCTTCATCATCTCAACTATACACTCACACTCTTCATCATCTCAACTATACACACACACTCTTCATCATCTCAGTTACACACTCACACTCTTCATCATCTCAACTATACACTCACACTCTTCATCATCTCAACTATACACACACACTCTTCATCATCTCAGTTACACACTCACACTCTTCATCATCTCAGTTACACACTCACACTCTTCATCATCTCAGTTACACACACACACTCTTCATCATCTCAGTTACACACTCACACTCTTCATCATCTCAACTATACACACACACTCTTCATCATCTCAACTATACACTCACACTCTTCATCATCTCAACTATACACACACACTCTTCATCATCTCAGTTACACACACACACTCTTCATCATCTCAGTTATACACACACACTCTTCATCATCTCAGTTACACACTCACACTCTTCATCATCTCAACTATACACACACACTCTTCATCATCTCAACTATACACACACACTCTTCATCATCTCAGTTACACACTCACACTCTTCATCATCTCAGTTATACACACACACTCTTCATCATCTCAGTTATACACACACACTCTTCATCATCTCAGTTATACACACACACTCTTCATCATCTCAGTTACACACACACACTCTTCATCATCTCAGTTATACACACACACTCTTCATCATCTCAGTTACACACTCACACTCTTCATCATCTCAACTATACACACACACTCTTCATCATCTCAACTATACACACACACTCTTCATCATCTCAGTTACACACTCACACTCTTCATCATCTCAACTATACACACACACTCTTCATCATCTCAACTATACACTCACACTCTTCATCATCTCAACTATACACACACACTCTTCATCATCTCAGTTACACACTCACACTCTTCATCATCTCAGTTATACACACACACTCTTCATCATCTCAGTTACACACTCACACTCTTCATCATCTCAACTATACACACACACTCTTCATCATCTCAGTTACACACTCACACTCTTCATCATCTCAGTTATACACTCACACTCTTCATCATCTCAGTTATACACTCACACTCTTCATCATCTCAGTTATACACACACACTCTTCATCATCTCAGTTACACACTCACACTCTTCATCATCTCAACTATACACACACACTCTTCATCATCTCAGTTATACACTCACACTCTTCATCATCTCAGTTATACACTCACACTCTTCATCATCTCAGTTATACACTCACACTCTTCATCATCTCAGTTATACACACACACTCTTCATCATCTCAGTTATACACTCACACTCTTCATCATCTCAGTTACACAGTCACACTCTTCATCATCTCAGTTATACAGTCACACTCTTCATCATCTCAGTTATACACTCACACTCTTCATCATCTCAGTTATACACTCACACTCTTCATCATCTCAGTTACACAGTCACACTCTTCATCATCTCAGTTACACAGTCACACTCTTCATCATCTCAGTTATACACTCACACTCTTCATCATCTCAGTTATACACTCACACTCTTCATCATCTCAGTTATACACTCACACTCTTCATCATCTCAGTTACACAGTCACACTCTTCATCATCTCAGTTACACACTCACACTCTTCATCATCTCAGTTACACACTCACACTCTTCATCATCTCAGTTACACACTCACACTCTTCATCATCTCAGTTATACACACACACTCTTCATCATCTCAGTTATACACTCACACTCTTCATCATCTCAGTTACACAGTCACACTCTTCATCATCTCAGTTATACAGTCACACTCTTCATCATCTCAGTTATACACTCACACTCTTCATCATCTCAGTTATACACTCACACTCTTCATCATCTCAGTTATACACTCACACTCTTCATCATCTCAGTTACACAGTCACACTCTTCATCATCTCAGTTACACAGTCACACTCTTCATCATCTCAGTTACACACTCACACTCTTCATCATCTCAGTTACACACACACACTCTTCATCATCTCAGTTATACACTCACACTCTTCATCATCTCAGTTATACACACACACTCTTCATCATCTCAGTTATACACTCACACTCTTCATCATCTCAGTTATACACTCACACTCTTCATCATCTCAGTTATACACTCACACTCTTCATCATCTCAGTTACACAGTCACACTCTTCATCATCTCAGTTATACACTCACACTCTTCATCATCTCAGTTATACACTCACACTCTTCATCATCTCAGTTATACACTCACACTCTTCATCATCTCAGTTATACACACACACTCTTCATCATCTCAGTTATACACTCACACTCTTCATCATCTCAGTTATACACACACACTCTTCATCATCTCAGTTATACACTCACACTCTTCATCATCTCAGTTACACAGTCACACTCTTCATCATCTCAGTTACACAGTCACACTCTTCATCATCTCACACTCTTCATCATCTCAACTATACACTCACACTCTTCATCATCTCAGTTATACACTCACACTCTTCATCATCTCAGTTATACACTCACACTCTTCATCATCTCAGTTATACACTCACACTCTTCATCATCTCAGTTATACACTCACACTCTTCATCATCTCAGTTACACAGTCACACTCTTCATCATCTCACACTCTTCATCATCTCAACTATACACTCACACTCTTCATCATCTCAGTTATACACACACACTCTTCATCATCTCAGTTACACAGTCACACTCTTCATCATCTCACACTCTTCATCATCTCAACTATACACTCACACTCTTCATCATCTCAGTTATACACTCACACTCTTCATCATCTCAGTTACACACTCACACTCTTCATCATCTCAGTTATACACTCACACTCTTCATTATCTCAGTTATACACTCACACTCTTCATCATCTCAGTTAAACACTCACACTCTTCATCATCTCAGTTATACACTCACACTCTTCATCATCTCAGTTATACACTCACACTCTTCATCATCTCAGTTATACACTCACACTCTTCATCATCTCAGTTATACACTCACACTCTTCATCATCTCAGTTATACACTCACACTCTTCATTATCTCAGTTATACACTCACACTCTTCATCATCTCAGTTATACACTCACACTCTTCATCATCTCAGTTAAACACTCACACTCTTCATCATCTCAGTTATACACTCACACTCTTCATCATCTCAGTTATACACTCACACTCTTCATCATCTCAGTTATACACTCACACTCTTCATTATCTCAGTTATATACACACACTCTTCATCATCTCAGTTATACACTCACACTCTTCATCATCTCAGTTAAACACTCACACTCTTCATCATCTCAGTTATACACTCACACTCTTCATCATCTCAGTTATACACTCACACTCTTCATCATCTCAGTTATACACACTCACACTCTTCATCATCTCAGTTATACACTCACACTCTTCATCATCTCAGTTATACACACTCACACTCTTCATCATCTCAGTTATACACTCACACTCTTCATCATCTCAGTTATACACTCACACTCTTCATCATCTCAGTTATACACTCACACTCTTCATCATCTCAGTTATACACTCACACTCTTCATCATCTCAGTTATACACTCACACTCTTCATCATCTCAGTTATACACACTCACACTCTTCATCATCTCAGTTATATACTCACACTCTTCATCATCTCAGTTATACACACTCACACTCTTCATCATCTCAGTTATACACTCACACTCTTCATCATCTCAGTTATACACTCACACTCTTCATCATCTCAGTTATACACTCACACTCTTCATTATCTCAGTTATACACTCACACTCTTCATCATCTCAGTTAAACACTCACACTCTTCATCATCTCAGTTATACACTCACACTCTTCATCATCTCAGTTATACACTCACACTCTTCATCATCTCAGTTATACACTCACACTCTTCATCATCTCAGTTATACACTCACACTCTTCATCATCTCAGTTATACACACACACTCTTCATCATCTCAGTTATACACTCACACTCTTCATCATCTCAGTTATACACTCACACTCTTCATCATCTCAGTTATACACTCACACTCTTCATCATCTCAGTTATACACTCACACTCTTCATCATCTCAGTTATACACTCACACTCTTCATCATCTCAGTTATACACTCACACTCTTCATCATCTCAGTTATACACACACACTCTTCATCATCTCAGTTATACACTCACACTCTTCATCATCTCAGTTATACACTCACACTCTTCATCATCTCAGTTATACACTCACACTCTTCATCATCTCAGTTATACACTCACACTCTTCATCATCTCAGTTATACACACACACTCTTCATCATCTCAGTTATACACTCACACTCTTCATCATCTCAGTTATACACTCACACTCTTCATCATCTCAGTTAAACACTCACACTCTTCATTATCTCAGTTATACACTCACACTCTTCATCATCTCAGTTACACACACACACTCTTCATCATCTCAGTTACACACTCACACTCTTCATCATCTCAGTTAAACACTCACACTCTTCATTATCTCAGTTATACACTCACACTCTTCATCATCTCAGTTATACACTCACACTCTTCATCATCTCAGTTAAACACTCACACTCTTCATCATCTCAGTTATACACTCACACTCTTCATCATCTCAGTTATACACTCACACTCTTCATCATCTCAGTTATACACTCACACTCTTCATCATCTCAGTTATACACTCACACTCTTCATCATCTCAGTTACACAGTCACACTCTTCATCATCTCAGTTACACAGTCACACTCTTCATCATCTCAGTTATACACTCACACTCTTCATCATCTCAGTTACACAGTCACACTCTTCATCATCTCAGTTACACAGTCACACTCTTCATCATCTCAGTTATACACTCACACTCTTCATCATCTCAGTTAAACACTCACACTCTTCATCATCTCAGTTATACACTCACACTCTTCATCATCTCAGTTATACACTCACACTCTTCATCATCTCAGTTATACACTCACACTCTTCATCATCTCAGTTATACACTCACACTCTTCATCATCTCAGCTATACACACACACTCTTCATCATCTCAGTTATACACTCACACTCTTCATCAGTTATATACTCACACTCTTCATTATCTCAGTTATACACTCACACTCTTCATCATCTCAGTTATACACTCACACTCTTCATCATCTCAGCTATACACACACACTCTTCATCATCTCAGTTATACACTCACACTCTTCATCATCTCAGTTATACACTCACACTCTTCATCATCTCAGTTATACACTCACACTCTTCATCATCTCAGTTATACACACACACTCTTCATCATCTCAGTTATACACTCACACTCTTCATCATCTCAGTTATACACACACACTCTTCATCATCTCAGTTATACACACTCACACTCTTCATCATCTCAGTTATACACTCACACTCTTCATCATCTCAGTTATACACTCACACTCTTCATCATCTCAGTTAAACACTCACACTCTTCATCATCTCAGTTATACACTCACACTCTTCATCATCTCAGTTATACACTCACACTCTTCATCATCTCAGTTATACACACACACTCTTCATCATCTCAGTTATACACACACACTCTTCATCATCTCAGTTATACACACTCACACTCTTCATCATCTCAGTTATACACTCACACTCTTCATCATCTCAGTTATACACTCACACTCTTCATCATCTCAGTTATACACTCACACTCTTCATCATCTCAGTTAAACACTCACACTCTTCATCATCTCAGTTATACACTCACACTCTTCATCATCTCAGTTATACACTCACACTCTTCATCATCTCAGTTATACACTCACACTCTTCATCATCTCAGTTATACACTCACACTCTTCATCATCTCAGTTATACACTCACACTCTTCATCATCTCAGTTAAACACTCACACTCTTCATCATCTCAGTTATACACTCACACTCTTCATCATCTCAGTTAAACACTCACACTCTTCATCATCTCAGTTATACACTCACACTCTTCATCATCTCAGTTATACACTCACACTCTTCATCATCTCAGTTATACACACACACTCTTCATCATCTCAGTTATACACACACACTCTTCATCATCTCAGTTATACACACTCACACTCTTCATCATCTCAGTTATACACTCACACTCTTCATCATCTCAGTTATACACTCACACTCTTCATCATCTCAGTTATACACTCACACTCTTCATCATCTCAGTTAAACACTCACACTCTTCATCATCTCAGTTATACACTCACACTCTTCATCATCTCAGTTATACACTCACACTCTTCATCATCTCAGTTATACACTCACACTCTTCATCATCTCAGTTATACACTCACACTCTTCATCATCTCAGTTATACACTCACACTCTTCATCATCTCAGTTAAACACTCACACTCTTCATCATCTCAGTTATACACTCACACTCTTCATCATCTCAGTTATACACTCACACTCTTCATCATCTCAGTTATACACTCACACTCTTCATCATCTCAGTTACACACACACTCACACTCTTCATCATCTCAGTTATACACACACACTCACACTCTTCATCATCTCAGTTATACACTCACACTCTTCATCATCTCAGTTATACACTCACACTCTTCATCATCTCAGTTTTACACTCACACTCTTCATCATCTCAGTTAAACACTCACACTCTTCATCATCTCAGTTATACACTCACACTCTTCATCATCTCAGTTATACACTCACACTCTTCATCATCTCAGTTATACACTCACACTCTTCATCATCTCAGTTACACACACACTCACACTCTTCATTATCTCAGTTATACACTCACACTCTTCATCATCTCAGTTACACACACACTCACACTCTTCATTATCTCAGTTATACACTCACACTCTTCATCATCTCAGTTATACACTCACACTCTTCATCATCTCAGTTACACACTCACACTCTTCATCATCTCAGTTATACACTCACACTCTTCATCATCTCAGTTAAACACTCACACTCTTCATCATCTCAGTTATACACTCACACTCTTCATCATCTCAGTTATACACTCACACTCTTCATCATCTCAGTTATACACTCACACTCTTCATCATCTCAGTTATACACTCACACTCTTCATCATCTCAGTTATACACTCACACTCTTCATCATCTCAGTTATACACTCACACTCTTCATCATCTCAGTTACACACACACTCACACTCTTCATTATCTCAGTTATACACTCACACTCTTCATCATCTCAGTTACACACACACTCACACTCTTCATTATCTCAGTTATACACTCACACTCTTCATCATCTCAGTTATACACTCACACTCTTCATCATCTCAGTTACACACTCACACTCTTCATCATCTCAGTTATACACTCACACTCTTCATCATCTCAGTTAAACACTCACACTCTTCATCATCTCAGTTATACACTCACACTCTTCATCATCTCAGTTATACACTCACACTCTTCATCATCTCAGTTATACACTCACACTCTTCATCATCTCAGTTATACACTCACACTCTTCATCATCTCAGTTACACACTCACACTCTTCATCATCTCAGTTATACACTCACACTCTTCATCATCTCAGTTATACACTCACACTCTTCATCATCTCAGTTATACACTCACACTCTTCATCATCTCAGTTATACACTCACACTCTTCATCATCTCAGCTATACACACACACTCTTAATCATCTCAGTTATACACACACACACTCTTCATCATCTCAGTTATATACTCACACTCTTCATCATCTGTTATATACTCACACTCTTCATCATCTGTTATACACTCACACTCTTCATCATCTCAGTTATACACTCACACTCTTCATCATCTCAGTTATACACTCACACTCTTCATCATCTCAGTTATACACTCACACTCTTCATCATCTCAGCTATACACACACACTCTTAATCATCTCAGTTATACACACACACACTCTTCATCATCTCAGTTATACACTCACACTCTTCATCATCTCAGTTATACACTCACACTCTTCATCATCTCAGCTATACACACACACTCTTAATCATCTCAGTTATACACACACACACTCTTCATCATCTCAGTTATATACTCACACTCTTCATCATCTGTTATATACTCACACTCTTCATCATCTGTTATATACTCACACTCTTCATCATCTCAGTTATATACGCACATACAGTAAGTGTAATATCATCTCACACATGAGGATTAATAATTGTTGTTTTATCTCTTCCTCAGTTCAGATCACTATTGACCGTGAGCATTTACATCCAGATCTGAAGGTTTCTAAGGACTGTAAAACAGTGAGAGAAGCATTAGAATATAAACACACTGGAGAGGGATTTCCATATGAATTATGTGCATTTGGAGCTCAAACATTTACATCTGGACGTCACTATTGGGAGGTTGATTTGGTGGTACAAGATACACCTCCTAAAAACTACTGGTTAATTGGTGTGGCGAAACATGGAAATTTCCGTTCAAAAGACAGATCTGCTTTAACTCCATCACACGGTTACTGGTTCTTGTGTTCAGACGGTCCTAATGGCTTTTACATCAGCTCTGATCCATCAGTTACTCTCTCACTGACACCGAGACCTGAACAACTGGGAGTTCTGTTAGATTATGATGACGGTCAGCTGTCATTTTACAATGTCAAAGAGAGGAAACATCTGCTGACCATGAGCACCAGATTCACTGGATTAGTCGCTCCGCTGTTTAATCCAGGTGTAGGAGATCTGAGTTCACTTAAAATTCTAGATTGTCCAGAACCTGTAGAATCAGCTGTAGAGTCCAGTGCACCTTTACTGGGTAACAGCTCAGACGCTTGACTGACCAATCCAGTGTGTTTAGACAGTATGGAGCATGTGCACAGATACTGACAGATGCTTTTCCCTAAACTAAAATAAATAATAAACTTTATTTTATATAGCGCCTTTAAAAGTTGCATCTCAAAGCGCTTTACAAAGACGTACAGAAAAGATACATCAAGATAAAAAGAAAAGAAAAAAATCCCGTATTTTAATACTCTTTGCTTAGTTCATTGTGCATGCACCGAATTATTCTTTTGGATTAGCCTAAGCAACGTAACGTTAGACCTAGCTTTACTGCTCCACTACCAACAAGTTTTCATGGCTACTGTTCTCATCAACGACAACACATATATTCACAGCGAAGTATAGCTTGCAGTCTTAAATACAACTTACTGTATATGAAAAACATTAAGATATAGGGGTGTATAATCATTGTAAAACCTTGACCTTGACGTTGTCTTGCCGAGATACGCCGGTCTCTCCAGGTTGGGTTGTAGACTCAGTTCAACGAATAACGTGATTGGCCAAATCAATTCAATTTGGTAACAACACAAGCTTTGATTGGATCTCACTCTGGCCAACATTTGTGATCAGCTAGCGAAATTAAATCTATTTTTATACTTTAATATGCAACAATTGCCTTTGGAAACAATCGTTAATCTTTTTGTGAATTATTCATACAGCCAAATTAAAAAAATGACCCAGACAGCTGCTGGGTAACTATCAACTACGAGATAGACGGACTCGGCCCACCATCTAGACGCACACATACACAGAATGGCCTCTGGAGACAAAAGACCGTTTATAGCCTTGTGTCGCGGGTGCGCGCCGGTGACGTCACCGACCAAGAGCTATTAACACCACCTCCAATTTATGTCAGAGATAGTTGAGGCTATCGACAATATTTTACTTCTGACATGGTCTCCCAGCTACAAAAGGATGTTGAAAAGCTAACAAGCAGCGTCTTGCAGCTCACAGAGAAATGTACGGATCTGGAAAGTCGCAGTAGAAGGCAAAACTTGCGCATTCTTAATATTAAAGAGGGCGAAGAGACTTTATTACGCACCTGCTGAAGAACGCACTCTCATTGGAAACTCTAACTTTGATCGACCGCGCTCACAAATCCTTGAGAAAACGCTCAGACAATACCTCATTTCCCCGGGCCTTCATTGCTAGAATGCATTGCAGGACATCATCCGAAAAGCTGCTCAGCTCAAGTCCATCACCTACAACGGAGAGAAACTTCTGATATTCCCTGACCTCCCGGCGGCCATACTGAAACAACACACCTGTTTTAACAGGGCTAAAGACCTGCTTCGAGATCGTCCAGGGGTCCGCTTTGGATTTCTGTACCCAGCGAAGTTACAGGTCACACACAACAGAGAAGAAATGTACTTCACGGACCCGATAAAGGCGTTCACATTCACAGAGCAACACTTCGGTGAGGGTAACGTGTCGACATCATAAACTCTCCTTCGATTGAAACTTTATAACCAGGCTAATAGAGTGGGTTGGAGCGCTGTTCGGACAATTACAATCATGCGCTTTTTTTTCTTTTTTTTTTTTTTGTCGTGATTTGTTTAATATGCATTGTGTATATGCTTCACGGTTCAATCTGTAAAAGACTATGTGTGCAGACGACCATCTATAATACCCATATGAACTGTTCACTGAGCTCCTGATAGTCAGCTATCTTCGGTCAAGTTTGTTGTATCTTGGTAAAATTCTGATCTGATGTTCAAGCAAGCCTGTGTTCTCAGAGACGTTGTTCATTTGTTTTCTATTTTCAGTTTTGTTGTGATAAGGGATCGCGGGAGGGGATGTTTAATGGGGTTCTGTCTGTGGGTGCGTACCGCGGTGAGGGGATGTTTAATGGGGTTCTGTCTGTGAGTGCGTACCGCGGTGAGGGGATGTTTAATGGGGTTCTGTCTGTGAGTGCGTACCGCGGTGAGGGGATGTTTAATGGGGTTCCGTCTGTGGGTGCGTACCGCGGTGAGGGGATGTTTAATGGGGTTCCGTCTGTGGGTGCGTACCGCGGTGAGGGGATGTTTAATGGGGTTCCGTCTGTGGGTGCGTACCGCGGTGAGGGGATGTTTAATGGGGTTCTGTCTGTGGGTGCGTACCGCGGTGAGGGGATGTGTAATGGGGTTCTGTCTGTGGGTGCGTACCGCGGTGAGGGGATGTTTAATGGGGTTCCGTCTGTGGGTGCGTACCGCGGTGAGGGGATGTTTAATGGGGTTCCGTCTGTGGGTGCGTACCGCGGTGAGGAGATGTTTAATGGGGTTCCGTCTGTGGGTGCGTACCGCGGTGAGGGGATGTTTAATGGGGTTCTGTCTGTGGGTGCGTACCGCGGTGAGGGGATGTGTAATGGGGTTCTGTCTGTGGGTGCGTACCGCGGTGAGGGGATGTTTAATGGGGTTCCGTCTGTGGGTGCGTACCGCGGTGAGGGGATGTTTAATGGGGTTCCGTCTGTGGGTGCGTACCGCGGTGAGGGGATGTTTAATGGGGTTCCGTCTGTGGGTGCGTACCGCGGTGAGGAGATGTTTAATGGGGTTCCGTCTGTGGGTGCGTACCGCGGTGAGGGGATGTTTAATGGGGTTCCGTCTGTGGGTGCGTACCGCGGTGAGGAGATGTTTAATGGGGTTCCGTCTGTGGGTGCGTACCGCGGTGAGGGGATGTTTAATGGGGTTCCGTCTGTGGGTGCGTACCGCGGTGAGGAGATGTTTAATGGGGTTCCGTCTGTGGGTGCGTACCGCGGTGAGGAGATGTTTAATGGGGTTCTGTCTGTGGGTGCGTACCGTGGTGAGGGGATGTTTAATGGGGTTCTGTCTGTGGGTGCGTACCGCGGTGAGGAGATGTTTAATGGGGTTCCGTCTGTGGGTGCGTACCGCGGTGAGGGGATGTTTAATGGGGTTCCGTCTGTGGGTGCGTACCGCGGTGAGGGGATGTTTAATGGGGTTCTGTCTGTGGGTGCGTACCGCGGTGAGGGGATGTGTAATGGGGTTCTGTCTGTGGGTGCGTACCGCGGTGAGGGGATGTTTAATGGGGTTCCGTCTGTGGGTGCGTACCGCGGTGAGGGGATGTTTAATGGGGTTCCGTCTGTGGGTGCGTACCGCGGTGAGGAGATGTTTAATGGGGTTCCGTCTGTGGGTGCGTACCGCGGTGAGGGGATGTTTAATGGGGTTCTGTCTGTGGGTGCGTACCGCGGTGAGGAGATGTTTAATGGGGTTCCGTCTGTGGGTGCGTACCGCGGTGAGGGGATGTTTAATGGGGTTCCGTCTGTGGGTGCGTACCGCGGTGAGGGGATGTTTAATGGGGTTCCGTCTGTGGGTGCGTACCGCGGTGAGGGGATGTTTAATGGGGTTCCGTCTGTGGGTGCGTACCGCGGTGAGGAGATGTTTAATGGGGTTCCGTCTGTGGGTGCGTACCGCGGTGAGGGGATGTTTAATGGGGTTCTGTCTGTGGGTGCGTACCGCGG
This sequence comes from Rutilus rutilus, assembly GCF_951802725.1. NCBI lineage: Eukaryota > Metazoa > Chordata > Actinopteri > Cypriniformes > Leuciscidae > Rutilus > Rutilus rutilus. Next base: position 894,070 of record NC_140211.1, read on the forward strand.
TGAGGAGATGTTTAATGGGGTTCCGTCTGTGGGTGCGTACCGCGGTGAGGGGATGTTTAATGGGGTTCCGTCTGTGGGTGCGTACCGCGGTGAGGTAACAAACGCAATGACTGGGATGGCTGCCACTCAAGAGTATGACACCTGACAGAGGGGTGGGAGCGTTGACTTTTTCTTCCTGGAACGTTAAAGGCCTAAACCATCCTGTTAAACGGAGTAAAGTTTTGTGTCATCTAAAATCCATGAACACTGATATGCAAGAGACACACTTTAAAAATGATTCTCCCTCTAAGTTGAGAGGCAGATGGTTAGGTCAGTCTTTCACAAGGCTAGGGGTACTGCTGTTTTAATAAGAAAGGGGGTTCCGTCTAATCACAGGGCTACGATTACAGATAAGGAGGGGCGATTTATCATAGTTTCGGGAGAAATATTTTCAACACCCATAACCTTAGTTAACATTTACAGACCAAATTTTGATGATCACGCTTTCTTCAAAATGTGTTTTCAAGGATTCCCGATATATCGAGTACTAATTTAATTATGGGGGAGATTTTAATTGCGTTCTAGACCCATATTTAGACAGATCATCTGCTCAACGTGCTTCCCCCTCTAAGTCCAGGGACTTTCTTAACAAGTACATTAAAAACTCTAATGTTGGTGATGTATGGAGGCTAGCCAATCCAGCTGGGAGGGACTACTCCTTTCATTCACATGTCCGCAATGTTTAGACCCTGTATAGATTACTTTCTAGTTGATTTTAAGTTAATTCCTTTTACGTTCAATGCCAGTTATCATAGCATTCAGAAATGCAGCGGCTTTACAATCTTTAGAAATACAGCTTTGTCAATTAGATAATGAGAATTCTACAACACCCTCTTCAGAACTGCACAAGAAAATATTAAATCTTAGATATCAATACAATAAGATTATATCTGAAAAGGTTTCAAGATCTCTAATGTTTATGAAACTAAAATATTTCGAATTTGGTGATAAGCCACACAAACTGTTATCTAGATCTAGACAGTTGCGCAAGCTGGAAAATGACCGTATAATTCATCAGATCAAATCAGAATCCGGGACTTACTTATTTTCTCCTTCAGAAATGAACAATCGTTTTAAACAATTTTATGAATCATTTGTATGCTAGTAATATAAGTGATGATCCCTCCATCATGGAGACTTGTTTAAACAGCTGTAATCTACCAACGCTAGACCAGGAGGATGGAGAATTTCTTGGATCTGATCTAACATTAGATGAGTTAAAGAGCACTATAAAGTCACTTAAGGAAGGTAAATCCCTTGCGAGGTATATAAAACATTTACCGATCTATAGGGGCCCTATATGCTTAACATGTTCTCCCAGGCTCTGGAGGTGGGACGACTGGCTCAGTCGTTTAATGAAGCGGTCATCACACACTGTAAAAAAAAAATCGTAAAAAAAAAAACGGTCCAATGACTGGCAGCTACGGCTGTAAAATATCTTAATCCCAATAAAGTGCAAAAACTATAATTTTACAGAATTTTTCATTAAAAGTTTTAGAAAAAAAAAACCACTGTTATTTTACAGGTTTTTCCTTCTTTGAATGAAGATATTTTACCTTAATTTTACGGTTTTTGTTTGGCAGCCGTAGCTGCCAGTCATTTGACCGTTTTTTTATGATTATTTTTTTTACAGTGTAAAACTTTTATTTTATGGATTTTTCCAAGATTATAATGACCAAACAGCTTTAATAAAGTTATGGCACTAAAAGTTCTACTGAGAAACGCTATTATTTTACAGGTATTTCCTAAATTATAACGATCAAACACATTCAATAAATTGTCAAGACGTGCTCAAGAATGTAAGAAAACAGTTTTATTTTAGAAGACAAAATAAGTGTGTAAATAAACTGTATAAAACTGATTAAAATCATCTCAAACTTTAATTTGCAGCACTTGTGTTTACATATAATTTAAGAGTATTTAAATGGAATTATTCAGACCCCTGGGGGTCACATAGTTCTGGTATTAAATATTATATGGTCTTTACATTCAGAATCCTTACTATATAAGTTTATTAATAAGTTAAAGCAAAACATACAACAAAAGTGTACCAGAAGTGACAGATACAGCAAATGAACAGCAATCCAGCATACGGCCAGTAATCAGCTTGGTGCATCTGGGAAGAAGAAAAACAAGGACACACTATGATTCTCTCAAAATGATTTCAATTATTTTTGTTTCCTTTAAACAAGCTTAATACATTTTTATTTAAATTGTCTGTTTGTCTTCTGATTTGTCTGGTATCTAAAACTTATGTCCGATTGAAAAATGTGCATCACCAAAAGAAGGAACAAGTATGGACATTCTTTTCCAGAGGTATCATTGCAAGGTAAACGCCTAAAAATGCCAATTTGTATTACAAAATAAAACCAACAATATTTGTATTAACTGGAGGTGTTAGACTGCTGTGATATGGGTAATGAGGGTCTTTCTCTCATCCTCCAGGGAATTAAATAAAGGATTGATGATGATATGTGTTTTTTTTAAAAAAAAAAGGTATATTCTCATTGTGTGAGATTATTAAAGTACTTGAGATAGTTCACCCAAAAATGAAAATTCTGTCATCATTTACTCACCATCATCATGCCTTTTCAAACCTGAAATGTCTCTTTTGTCAAGCATTAAACAGGGTTTCTGCACACTTTGTAAAGTCAAATTTAAGACTTTTTAAGACCTTTTTAAGACCCGAAGAAATCAAAATTAATACCGTGCATTAGGGGTGTGCAATATTGACAAAATATGTCTCAATATTTTAAAAGTTTTGTTGATAATAATTAGATAATATTTTACTGATTGTGTTTTTGCACTGGTGCCATGGCTGGTTTAGGCCTGTTGTTGACAGCTGACTGATGAGGATATTCATATTCTTCATATTCTATGCAGTGGTCAGTTCACAGCAGTGACAGAAATTAACATTTTTTATTAAGGGGTAATATTTGCCATCTTAAATTGATTTCCAGGGGCATTTTCACCTATATATGGACATTTGTAGAGGTATGCATCACCTTTTATGTCAAAATTCTAACTTTCAAATTAAATTCTATTAGAATAATTACACAATACCACTGTTACCCAGGGGCGCGGGAAGAGGTTTTAGGTTGGGGGTGCTGATTTTTTTTTTTTGGGTGGGGGGGGTCACCACTTTTGAATAAGAAACAATATCAAGACTATAAAACTCGTCAAATCTCCGCGAACCACAACAAACGTATCAGTGAGAACACTTGTTCAAATAGCACACACTTAAACCTGACTGCACATCACATTTTTGACTTTATTGATTCTGCTTTTATTCGTAACGCAGTGGACCGGTCAACGGGACATAAATTAATCCTTAAAGGATGGGACTTTATGGGACATTTGCACAAAAATAATAAATAACTTACCGTAGCCTATTTTATAAGTCGCTCCAGAGTCGCATATCAGTCAAAAAATGCGTCACGAGGAAGAAAAAACATATAGGCCTATAGCTTAAGTCGCACTGGACTAAGTCGCATTTTTTTAGAAATTTATTTCACAAAAAAAAGAAAAAAACATGTTACAGACAGTTCTCAGCTACGGACGTGAGCGCTCTAAAGCGGCACTAAACGAATGTTTTAAAACTTTCACAGAGACCTCAACTGAAAGCATAAAGCCTGTCTTTAAATTTAATTTCGTTTTGTATTAATTGTATCTTATTTTTAATCGATGTTTCATCAAAAAATTGTCTGGTTTTAATAAATAAGAAGGCTATTAGAAAATAGATAATCAGGACACGGAGGCGCTGGCGAACCTGGAGCTCATCTCATAATGAACCGAAACTCAGCTTAGGCCTATAAGGTAGCCTATCGCCTCACAGACCTGAGACATATAGATAGCTTGAAATGTCTACTTTTAAGCAGAACAATTCAAAACGAAAGAAAACAGACTTGCGCTGCTTATGTAGGCCTAATTCGTATGAAATGTGCATTTCTCTCTGGCGCTGCGAAGATTGCGATTTGTCAACTTCATGGCTATAGCCGACGACACTGACACAAAAAACTGTTTTATTATTAAACAATTAAAATGTCTCCTGCTATATTTTACATATTTGCCTGTTCGTTACAAGACACTAACAGTGGGGTTTTTGACTGTGTTTTTTATTTATTTATTTATTTATTTTTGCAGCTGCGGACAATATATAACATAGCCTATATAACAATTTTTAAATAGCCCACTTAAGGTGTTTATTACAAATAAATGACTAAATGCTAAAAATGAATACATTTTAATGAACTAACATATGCATTGCATTTACAATTCTGTGAAAACAGGGGGTGCTGCAGCACCCCCAGCACCCCCACTTCCCGCGTCCCTGCTGTTACCAGTCAAATTAAATCATTAAATTAAAATCCATCTTTGCAGTGCAGAGGTGACACAGAAGTGGCATCAGATCTGGCAATAATATATTTACACTGCATTTACAATTGCATAAATAAAGCTATGAGAGTGTTAAATATGAACTTAATTTCTAATTTTAACGTTCTAATTAAAGGGTACTCTAAATGTGAAACTAAAACTGCCAGTAGCTGGTGGCAAGTCACTGTCTTAATAAGTGAGTTGAGGGAGTCATTCATTCAACCGATTCGTTCAAACGGCTGATTCATTCGGGAAAGAAGCAAGTGATTGTTCATTGAATCATTAAATTTCAAATGTTCAAAATGTTCATCGCTGTCTGTTGCACTGAGACTCTGCTATGGCTTCATTTTGAAATTCTCGTCAGCGAAATAAAGGGAAAACAAACAATATTGTTTATAAAATTTAATGATGTTTTATTAACAAGGTTCAGGAGGAGCAGGTGCAGATAATTAACCCAATTAGCACAAGTGGAGATCAATCAGTAATCAACTCTGGGTGCATTGTTCCAATGTTTGATCTAAAAAATATTTAAAAGTGTGTTAATTATTACCTGTGTGTTAACAGACTATTGATCTGGGTGACATAGGACCATTTTTCGATTGTCGAGTTCACGCGCGTGATCATAGGTAACTAAGCAATAGTGGAGAACTCGACAATCGACTACTGTGGACTTCGACCGAAAACAGGAAGTAAATACAGGTATGAGCTCTGGCTGATTTAACATCACTTCTATTCATATCTTTCACATCTACTGCAGTCAGATTCACCCGCGTTCACTCTGAAGGAATCACTCAATAACCATGGTTTTGCTATACTAACCAAATGGTTATTTTTTGTTGTAATCAATCCACCATAAAAACATGGTTTCTAAACTTTTAGTATAATAAAAACCATGGTTAATTTAGCAAAGGACCCTGGAAACATGTCCTTAAAAGAACAGCTCATCCAAAAAATATAGTTCTCTCATTATTTACTTCATGTTGTTCCAAAACTCAATAGGACAGGTAAAATATTGCCTGGAAGGTTTGAACTAGTGTGTCTTTGAGCAGAGTTTACATGTTCTGCCTCTATTTCACGATGGAATTAAGTTGGCTTGACGTTGGACATTCGATATTCGCATATTTAGGGACCGTCTCAAAATTACATGCGACAGTGGTATAAACGTTTCTAACTTCAATAGCATTTGAAGACAATGACTTACAGTCATAAAACCAACTGTACATTGTTCACCCAGGTGTCAGGTGGCACAACAAATGGCATATGACCGCAGGTTTCTCTCTAGAGCTCCCCCTACAGCTTCGGAATAGATATTTGACAACACTGTTGTAAAAACTCTTTGGTGATTCTCAGACACCAGAGGCTAGCAGATCAACGACATCAGAGCAGATGGGACATTCTTTAAAACATGTTCTTCCTTCGGGTTCGAACAGCGTGAGGGAGCGCAATAATGACAGTATTTGAGCAGATTTCTTTTGGCCGTAAAGCAATTGTTTACATCGCAAGACCTGATATCACGCGATACTTCCTGACGCGGCGGCCGGCGGCCCGCCGCCCCAAAGTTGCAAGTGCGAATTTTCCACTCACGGGCACCAGGGGGGTGCGAAACGACCACCATTCAACCCGAAATAAGTCATATAACCATTCCAATGACTCCGAAGCTGTTCAGTTAAGGTAAAAAAGTTACTTAGTTCACCTTTAAGATTTGCATGCTGTTAGCATACTGCAGTCACAGTTATCATGGCCAGATATAAAAAAGGGAAACACAAAAAAGAAAATGATCTTTGGGCAAAGGCTGGTGGCAGAAAAAAAATAATTCAGACATTTTTCAGACATGGCGTGGGAAAAGGACAGGTAAAGCGGTCCACCCTGGCTGTAGCCGTTTTCGACTCCCCCTCACCGGACAGAAAACTGGCTAAATGGCTGCAAACTGTTTGGACCGAGGACAGGAAAGGTGTTCGAGAACAGGTGCTTCAAACAGGCAGTTCTGGTAAATATCATATTTATTTGAGTATGTAATGTTTCTCAGTTTTAGGGGGTAGCTAAATACAAATATATTGCTAAGTAGTTAGCTTAACTATTTTTTTTTCCCCAAGTAGCCTGGCAGTATCTGAGCCATGTGCCATAATAGCATATTACCATCATAGTTATTACCTTATTACATTGTAATTAATGTCTTATTACACAAACACTTACTGCCACTACCAAATGACAAGCATCAATCCTGTGTAAATGCTATATATATTATATTATATTGATTTTGATGGTGTGTTTAATAAGTATATATTAATAAGTACATATATATATATATATAGTGGAAGTAAGTGTGTGGAAGTGCAGTATGTGTGTGTTTAATAAGACATTAGTTACACACTAATATTTATGATGGTAATATGCTATAAAAGTCTGCTATAATAAGCTATGTAATATGGTACAAAAGACTTCAGATGCAAAAGTGTCTAAGTGCCATCTGAAATTTTTCATCAAGCTTTTATATTTATGTTCAGTAATTCCACTTTAATGGCAATTAATAAGTCATTTTCATTGTAATTAAAGTTAAATAACTGAACATATATTGTATCTTTAGTTTTAATGTATATGCGACTACGACTTTTGTCCCGATAAACTCCTAGTCAGGTTGTTGGTACATCTGATGTTAGGGTTAGACTATGGTCATGCAGAATAAGGCAAGTAATAATAAAAAGACAACATTCTAAATATGCATGCTAATAAGCAACTAGTTAATAAACTACTTTATAGCATATTGCCATCTTATTCATTAGCTTGTAACTAATGTCTTCTTACACAAGCATTGAATGCTGATTAATAGTAAGGTAGTTGTTAAGTTTAGGATTAAGGGAGGTTAGGGTTAGAATATGGTCATGCAGAATAAGGTATCAATATGTGCTTTATAATCGTAATATTAATATGCAAGCTATTAAGCAATTAGAGAAAATGCAGTTAGGGATTGACCCAAATATTTTTCTTTATTTTTTTATTTAAAGATAGGGAAAATGTTGAGAAAAATGATGAAGTTGATGAGGCAAGTGAAGGGACAAGGGAAAGGAGGGACGAGGATTATACTTGTGACAGGAAAGATGAGGCTGGAGACAGGAACAAAACTGCAGATGAAGATGAGGATGATGACATGGGAAAATGGAGGAAAACAAGACCAGGTCCAAAGAGTTTTGTAGTGGCCATAAAAACAAAAACCTGGAAAAAAATAAAGCCACACGCAGGCCTAACTCAGTTACAACAGCCCTGGACAGCAGGGATGGAAATTAACTTTTTTGTCCACCGGCCACTGTGGCTGGTGGATTTCAAAATCTACCAGCCACTCAATGTTTTTACCAGCCACTTTCTTGTTTTTAACCGACAATGTGTAACTGCATGTGAAAATTAATACTACAAGATCTACAATACTTAAGCAGTTTATTTAATCTCAAGTCTCAATGAAATACTGACATTTTCTCTTTCTCTCTTATATATATATATATTTTCTCTGGATGTGGCATTTGAATGATTCGTGGTCTTTTATGGCTTCCAGTTTTAGGTTTTTAGTCCCAACAATGAAACTAGGGCTGGGCGATATGGACCAAAAGTCATATCCCGATTATTTAGGCTGAATATCGATATACGATATATATCCCAATATTTTTTCTGCAAAGTGAGAGCAAATGCTCAGTCAAAGTCAAAGCCAAATATGACATGTCACAAGTAGTTTTATTGAAACCGGCTATTTCCACACACACAAGTACTGTCCCCCTTTACTTAACATAAATTGTAAGAATATGACTAATAGTAAAGACTAGTACTAATAAATAAACATTAGGCCTATGCTAAAGCTATTAAATAGCAGTCCCAAATTAGTTTCTGTTAATACAATGTTGGTATGAGCCACTAGAGTCATTTAAAAATATAAAAAATAACACAAAGAATAATAAAGTGGCATTTTGGGGTTAATATGTAAACGACAGTTGCCATGGTGAATACACAATATTAACAATAACTGTTAATGAACCATGGAAACTGCTCCTGGTGAATAGAATGAAAATCATCCCTGCATTACTTTTATTTTGTGTAATTTACAACGTAACGGCGTTGCATGCTCGTAGTTTCTTGTGCACTTTATATACAGTGAGGCGATACACAGCGCGCGCCGCCGCATTTGCGCGTGCAATTGAAGAGTGTTCGCTATGAGCACAGGATAACGGCTGACGTGACAGGACAAGAAAGTCCGTTTTTCTGAGGTGAAAGACTTTATTTTAGCGTACACTTATGTCCTCTAAAAGTGTCCGCCGTCTGTGTGAAACAGTATATTTTTATTTACCCGCCACGGTGGCCGGTAGGTGAAGCGAGTTTACCCGCCACAACACAAAATCACCCGCATTTGGCTGGTGGCGGGTGCTAATTTCCATCCCTGCTGGACAGATGTCTTGTATGAAGCATTCACACAAGTAAATCCCTGCTGTGTACTGGCATTTAAGTATCAGCATGTAAAATGCAGGAAGAGTCGTAAGAAAAGAGCACCTTATTTCAAGGCACTTGCCATCTGTATTTTTGAAGATTGCTCAGCAAAATACAAATGTACCATTCAAACAAAGCCCAAACCATGCCAGAAGCATATTGATATCCATGTTTTATGAATTGGCGAAGTGACCCACAAAGAAAAAGATTTAAAATTCAGAAATGCCAAATTCACCAAAAGAGGAAAAAATGCTGCAGAATTAGAAAAAGGAGTAAGCCAGCACCACTATAAACCACTGAGAAACACCCCACCAGACGAGCTCTTGGCTGGCAACATCTCCAGATGCCTTTCTATGGACGTCTTAAGGGTAATCTCTAGCGAAGTCAGGAAAAGCACCAGACTCAGACAACAGATGATGCTCTGTCAGAAGATAATGAAGGAGTGCAGTGGTACTGCCTCTCAAGTGGCAGGCTATATCCAACACTTACAAGTGGACCCATTTGGTGTCCACTTGTACACAGATTGTGGTCTACGAATACTGGCAGATCATTTAAAAAACTCACCCCCAGTCACATTGCATCTAGATGCTACAGGCAGTGTCATGTCACGCATCCCCAACCAAACCAAAAGGATTCTCTATTATGCTCTTGTTCTCCCTGGAAAGGGAAAAGATAAGCCACCCCTTCCTGTGTCTGAGTTCATATCAAATTAGCACTCCACACCAACTCTCACGTTTTGGCAGATGGAAACACTGAGACAACTGGGCCAGATAACGACACGGAAGGTCCACCAGGTTGAGACCGATTTTAGCTGGGCACTCATTGGTAGTGTCCTCCTGGCCTTCAATAAAGAAAGTGTCTCATCCTACTTAAACAGAGCACATTTAATTGTCAGCCAAAAAGTGAAAAGTGCAGATGCTTTCAATTCCACAGTGCTCCATCTTTGTTCTTCTCATATAATAAAGGCTGTAACTCAAGGATTTGCTAAGAAAACTGGCGAGTATGCTGTAAAGGAATATGCCACCTATTGTTTTGGCCTTCTTCTTAAAGGAGAACTCCGGTCAATTTCAACATTGAGCTCATTTTTTTGTACATTTGGAGTGCTGTCAGTACAGAGAACAACGACAAAAATCAGTGTTGCCTACACCGAGTTATCCTCTTTTTAAGATGTGCACCCTGTTGACTTCAGTGGGGCAAGTTTTAAACCTGCTTTTAGCCTCTTAACATCCTTGATGTGTCATTACAAGTGCACAGGTCATGTGAGTGATTACTTCAGAGTGAACACAGGTGAATCTGACTGCAGTAGATGTGAAAGATATGAATAAAAATGATGTTTATTCAGCCAGCGCACATACCTGTATTTACTTCCTGTTTTCAGTCGAAGTCCACAGTAGTCGATTGTCGAGTTCACGCGCGTGATCATAGGTAACTAAACCTATGCGCAAGTGCTGTAAGCGTTCCCAGGCAAAATAGAAAAGGAAAAGATGTTTCTATGTCATTTTGACACGAATACATATTAATAAATTACATTTTGATGTTTGAAAGTCTCTAGGTTTTGACATAAATGCAAATATAAATGTAATTTTTAAAAAAATATTATCGATTTTCAAATACTGCACCTCTCAATACAGAACGAAATATTCTGTAGCCTATTTTGCCGTCAACACTGCCGACGTCGTCTTTGCTGCTATATATTTATGTCTAACATGAAGTATAGGCCTTCCACAACTCTCTCCCCATATGTCAAATATATCACCAATGAGGCTTATCATATGTTACCAATATTAAACATTGTTTAATATAGTCGCTGGTCATATTTTTATTCAAAGTTCAGAATCAAGATAAAGTTATTACTGGTAACTCTTATGTTTCTTATGATAACTGAGATAAAGCTGCTAATTTTTTTATTTTTTTTTTACCTTGAATGTCATTGCTCTAATTTATTTTTGATATTTCATATTTTGTTCAAAAGTGTAATATATCTGCTGTTCATATGTTCATTTATTAGTGTGTATTATGATTAGAATGTTGTCCCGGTTTTAAAATAAAGCACAGTGATGATATTTGAGAGTTTTTCTCCCTTTTCAGGAAAAGTATCGAAATTGCAATTCTTGACTTGGTATCGAAACAATAATTTGGGTATCGTGACAACACTAATACAGAGATGTTTAACTCTCTGCAAGGAAGGAATACACAACATCAGATGATGCATAATCTTGGTCTGTCCCAAGTTGCATCTCCAAAGCATCAGACCATTGACCAACAAGAGGAGCAATGGGCCAAAAGATCCCTGTCTGAAAGATCAGCGAAACATCATTCAAAGTATTTTGATCCACCAGAAGTAGTGCCACAACTGAAAAGGTCACATCAGCCCAGGTATTATGAAATTCTCAATCATACCATAAAGCTTTTGTTCATATTAACTCAAAACACATTTAATATTGTCTGTCTGTCTATCTATCTATCTATCTATCATCAGATTGTGCATAATCTTGCATCTCCAGAGCATCAGACCATTGACAAACTAAAGGAGAAATTGGCTAAGAGGCCCCTGTCTGAAAAATCTGATTTTGATCCACCAGAAGTAGTGCCACAACTAAAAAGGTCACATCAGCCCAGGTATTATGAAATTCTCAATCATACCATAAAGCTTTTGTTCATATTACAGTTTTTCTCAGTGGCTTTGGTGCATTTCTCACATCACTATTTACATTTGCACAACAGTTAATGCAGTTCTCAAAACTATTAGTACAAACTGGAAAACCTAGTTGATAACCTGCAGAAGCGTGTCTCTTGCTCATGGAGAGCTCATTCCTCAGAGGCAAGTATTGATGTCAATGAAAGTGTCAGTGTCATCAAGATGAAAAGTCCTGACACCGGTTATGAGCAAGATAGTCAAATGGCTTTGTCATGTTTTCATTATGACAGTTTACTCTGTAAATGTTTTCCAATGCAGAAAAGTCAGATCTCGGTGACACCGCCTGAACATGCTCGAGACAGCACTATATACTATTGGCACAGCCATTTGAAAAATACAGTAAAGTTACACATTACAGTATTTAGTGAGGTAACCGAGTACAAGACACTGAATATGTATGTTTCACATGTTTACTGCATATGCTCTTTGCAAGTCTAGTTTGTTCACAGCATTGTGCAAAAGAACAAATACACCCTTATTTACAACACACATAATCTCCCTTTGGGTGGAGCTGTGCACAACTGTACACAATACTGCAGTACACACTGGAACTGAACATACAACACACAGTACTGTAATCATTCATGCACATCCAGACGCTCCTCATCAGAGAAAGCTGAGATTCACCGGAGAGAAAGTGTTCAATTTAGGGACATTTTCAGGAAGATTTAAAAAGATTTGTAAAATTTGTTTGACAGATTTTGACAACTATAGTTGACTCAAGCAATGAAATGAGGACTATTAGTGTTATATGGAGTGACTATTCAGCATTCACAAGTATAGTTAATTTTGACTGACATGACATAAGCAAATGATAATGTTATAAAGCAGCAGAGAGTTGTGTGAAAGCATGTCCAAAAGCATTTGCAGTTTGTTGGAAGGAATGAGAAACTGCTGCTATGATGTGCACACATGAGTAACTGTTGAGGAGGTTGAACTAACTGCAGATGTAAAGAGTGATGTGAGAAATGCACCAAAGCCACTGAGAAAAACTGTAACTCAAAACACTGATCTATCATCAGATGAAACTATCATCTATCATCAGATGAAAACATCAGTGAAACATTTTTTTGCAATTGTAATTTTTTTAAATTTTCAAAATTTAGAAATAAATTAAGAACGAAAAATGTGTTCATACTCGTTTAAAAAGACACAAGCAATTGTGGATCTTTAATTTTTTATTTGAAAATAAAACTTGCTTACACTACAGTAACTCAGTATTTATTTTATATACAAATATTCCATTATCAGGTCAGAGCTCTGTGGTGTAAGACAGCATGAGAGATAGATGTTGCCTTCATACAGTCAACAGACACCAAAAGGTCTGATATCCTCCATCCTTCAGGAATGAAAACACAAATGGCTGATGGGGAGGTAAGAAGAAAATGATTCATATCTTTGGGAAATGCTTTGCAACTGAAAAATAATCTGTGAACATACAGTAAAGATGACAATGTTATCAATATCAATTAATCACTGAATGAAGCAACTATCCTCTATTTATTTCTCTTCTGATCTTAGACAATCCAGTGCTATCTGCATGTGTTAGTGAATACCAGTGGCCAGGGACATAGAACTGATGTACTAGATCTCTACACAGCAGGTGTGATAATTAATGACGAAAGAGGAAAAGTACGGAGAAACATTCTCTCAAAGGTAAACATAATCTTTAGCTTTTATTTTCTTTAATAATTAAAAAATTAAGACAGTTATAAAACAATGAAATGTATCAATGAAATTTCAGGTGGACTTTTATGACTACGAGGGAATTATAAGTTTCCTGCATGTCGACGAGAATCATTGGATTTTTTTGGTGAATACATTTTATGGTCCTTTTTTAATACATTATGATTAGACATAGTTACTCTATTCTATAGAGGATGTTCATAATTCAGATGAATTCAGATGAGCCAAGACTTCTAATACCAGCCATCATAATTCAAATATAAACAAAGGCTGTGTCTACAGTCTACACCACACACTAGAGTCTGGATTAGTTGAATGAATGAATGAATGAACGAATGAATGAACGAACGAACGAACAAACGAACGAACGAACGAACAAACAAACGAATGAATGACTGAATGAACGAATGAATGAACGAATGAACGAACGAACAAATGAATGAATGACTGAATGAACGAATGAATGAATGAACGAACAAACGAATGAATGACTGAATGAACGACTGAATGAATGAATGAACGAACAAACGAATGAATGACTGAATGAATGAACGAACGAACAAACGAATGAATGACTGAATGAACGAACGAATAAATGAATGACCGAATGAATGAATGAACGAACGAACAAACGAATGAATGACTGAATGAACGAATGAATGAACGAACGAACAAACGAATGAATGACTGAATGAACGAATGAATGAATGAATCAAGTTTAGTTTCATAGTTTCATGTATGAAATTTAGTTAACTATTTAGTTATCTATTATCTGTTAATTATCTATTATCTATTTAGTGTAATCTTTTTTTAATCTTGCACAGTATCTCCACGCAGCATCCAGCCAGGTGTTTGTCATGGACCCAAAGGGACATGATGAACAAGCAAAAGCCATGCATGCAGCCAGTAGATTTCTGCGTGTTATATAGCCTACTGTAGAATGAAAAACACGAAATCAAAATAACATAAACAAAAAAAAGAAAAGTGAAGTCCACACACTGCATGCTACTCAAGATAAATGTATTAAAAGCACAACTCTTCGACCATCAGGTCTTCATCAGGTCTTCATCAGGTCTTCATCAGAGAGGTGCAATGCGACAGGATGCACCTGATGAAGACCTGATGGTCGAAGAGTTGTGCTTTCTTTCTTTTGTTGATGTTATATACTGTACCTTCATAAATGCTCAGCCCCCAGTGTGAAGAGGCCCACTGGATATTTCTTCTGTTTTCTTTCCATGGGGTATTAAATGGTGAATAATATGATGTGCCCTTGTCTATCACCAGATCTTTAGTAAACTAAACACATATATGAGATTTTAGACCCACATTTTTGACAGTGCTTGTCAGTATCATCTTAAAAATGTACAAATATTATACATTTATTAAAAAAAAGGAAAAGTTGCATCCCTCCTGTTGGTGTTCCAGACACTTGAACACTTCTGCAAGAATAAAATGATGGGCTTTGAGTCTTTGACATTGTGTAAGTATACTAGCCTTCTCATAAGGCTTTTATAAACACTTTATTATTACTTTTACTTACAATACATTTATTTTACAATAAATTAATTTTTACTATACAATAAATAAATATAAAGGAATTTAGTAGGCAATAATGTTTTAATGCTTAATGTTATCCTGTCAATCATTTGAACTCGCTTAACACTTTTTTCCTCATATTCTGTGTTTTATGCACTAAAGCAAAATGGATATTGTTACCTTACTAATAATCTAATTATACGCCTGTAAAGGGAACAGAGCGAGCACAGTGCAGCACGTCACCATGATTTTGCCAACGTATTTTGTTGATCCCTGAATAACATTCCTGTCCCAAAATGTAGTCCTTAACCCTATCCCTACCCCTGCACCTGCACCTCAACATACCCATAACTTTAGCCTAAAGTCAGAGGGAACTGATAGGTGAATAACACAGATGTTGAGGCACCCCTGGTTCTAAGTCTAAACTTGACATAAACTGTCCCTCAAATCTGACTGATTGCTTGATTGGAAAGTTGTTCCAGGATCAACAAAGATGTAATCCAGGAACATGTGGGACTTGGTGAAATCACGTTCATCATGCATCACATTTATTTAAATTGATAATGAGTCTCTTTAATACAAAAGATTCACAACAATTATTGTTTGGATTGTGTAATAACATTTGGCCAATATGGTTAAAACGATTAAACTTAAAGTGTATAATCCACAATCATGTGTTTTTATTGTTTATTTGTATTTTTTTTTTTTTTTTTGGGGGGTAGGGATAATGGAGAATTGACAAAAACAATATAGGGTGGAAGAGTGGGGATTTGATCAGGGAAATCCTCTATGATCCAGGACACATCCCCTCACTGTAGAACAACAGAAACTGATTTGGCATCTTTCTCTACATTTACACCAGGGGTGTCTAACTCCGTTCCTGGAGGGGCACATCCCTGAAGAGTTTAGCTTCAACCCTAATTAAACACACCTGATCAGCTGATCAAGTCCTTCAGGCTTATTTGAGAACTGCAGGTGTAGGTGTGTGTGTGTGTGTGTGTGTGTGTGTGTGTGTGTGTGTGTGTGTGTGTGTGTTGAAGCAGGGTTGGAAGTAAACTCTATAGGGCTGTGGCCCTCCAGGAACTGAGTTTGACACCTGTGGTTTAGACTCCACAAAGTAGTAACAAACACAAAGATTGTTTACATGTAATGTGTATGTTAATGATTGTCTTTATGTACATTAGAGAGTTCTTCAAGATGAGACGAATCTGTCTCAATAAAAATGACTGGGTGCCAGTGGGTGGACATTAAATGGAATGAAGGACTAATTAGCCATCCCAAGCGACGAGCCGGTCCAGCTGTGGAGTGTGTGTAATGCCGGCGGGTTTTCCTCAATACACTGTGAAAACAAAGATAAACTCTAACAGTTTTGTATAAATTTGTGGTGCAAAATGTTGATTTTTACATTTAGTAATTTAGTCACTGTACATGAAGATGATCCAGATAGTCTACTGAATATGATTTATGGACTTGTATGTGTTTTGTTGTATGTGTTGCTGATGTGGTGAAACAATCTCCCCTGGGAAATAAATAAACCCTTACCTTGTCTTGAATTATGTAGATGGCAAAAGAAGTCGTTGGTGTTTTCCCAAGTATCCCTTGCCATCCTGCAGTACACTCAGCCAGGGAGCAACTGCAGCATCTGCGACTGGCGATGGCAGAGGAACTTCTGAAAGGCTCAGGTTTTTTATTTCTTGTACACAAACGCCTGTCATAAAGTGTAGATTTGCTTTATCACATTAAACCCACACACTTTGCAACACCATACTATTCTTTTTTTACATGAGGAATGGAAGTAGTAAACATATGGTAATGTATGTTATGCTGTTTACAGTATGCACCATTTGTCAACACAGCTAACATATAACTGTGTGTTTTCAGTACTGAAGAGTGTGCTCCTGATGCGCCGCCTCTAAACCCCCCCGTGCTGCTGAATCTAGCCCTGATTATACAGTCCGGTAACACTTTATAATAAGTATACAGTAATAAAGTACATACACATTAACAACAATTTTTGTTATTTATTTATTTATTTATTTATTAATTATGTATAGTCAATTCATAGTTTATACATTGTAGTCTCTACATTGTCAATATTTAATAAGCTATATACAAAATAGTTAGTTTTTGATTCATTGTCACTGTAACACAATTATTATTGTTTAATCAGCTCGTAGTAAAAAAAAAAAATTGGTAATGAGTAAATTATTCTCACTTTAGATTAAGAGCATTAGGAACATTAGGAACATTAGAAAATTGAATTGGAATTGAGTGATAAAGTAATTGATTACTGAGCATTATTATAAGGTTATTATCTTTTAACAGATTGAATGTCACGGCTGCGAGCCTTTCTATCAGGAGAGGAGATCAAGAGAGTTCAGGAGGTTGAGTGGAAGTGCTGCCTATGCAGATAGTTATGGACTGGTGTGTGTGCAGTTATGGACTGGTCACTGGTGTGTGTGCAGTTATGGACTGGTCACTGGTGTGTGTGCAGTTATGGACTGGTCACTGGTGTGTGTGCAGTTATGGACTGGTGTGTGTGCAGTTATGGACTGGTCACTGGTGTGTGTGCAGTTATGGACTGGGTCACTGGTGTGTGTGCAGTTATGGACTGGTCACTGGTGTTTGTGCAGTTATGGACTGGTCACTGGTGTGTGTGCAGTTATGGACTGGTCACTGGTGTGTGTGCAGTTATGGACTGGTCACTGGTGTGTGTGCAGTTATGGACTGGTCACTGGTGTGTGTGCAGTTATGGACTGGTCACTGGTGTGTGTGCAGTTATGGACTGGTGTGTGTGCAGTTGTGGACTGGTGTGTGTGCAGTTGTGGACTGGTCACTGGTGTGTGTGCAGTTATGGACTGGTGTGTGTGCAGTTGTGGACTGGTCACTGGTGTGTGTGCAGTTATGGACTGGTCACTGGTGTGTGTGCAGTTATGGACTGGTCACTGGTGTGTGTGCAGTTATGGACTGGTGTGTGTGCAGTTATGGACTGGTCACTGGTGTGTGTGCAGTTATGGACTGGGTCACTGGTGTGTGTGCAGTTATGGACTGGTCACTGGTGTTTGTGCAGTTATGGACTGGTCACTGGTGTGTGTGCAGTTATGGACTGGTCACTGGTGTGTGTGCAGTTATGGACTGGTCACTGGTGTGTGTGCAGTTATGGACTGGTCACTGGTGTGTGTGCAGTTATGGACTGGTGTGTGTGCAGTTATGGACTGGTCACTGGTGTGTGTGCAGTTATGGACTGGGTCACTGGTGTGTGTGCAGTTATGGACTGGTCACTGGTGTTTGTGCAGTTATGGACTGGTCACTGGTGTGTGTGCAGTTATGGACTGGTCACTGGTGTGTGTGCAGTTATGGACTGGTCACTGGTGTGTGTGCAGTTATGGACTGGTCACTGGTGTGTGTGCAGTTATGGACTGGTCACTGGTGTGTGTGCAGTTATGGACTGGTGTGTGTGCAGTTGTGGACTGGTGTGTGTGCAGTTGTGGACTGGTCACTGGTGTGTGTGCAGTTATGGACTGGTGTGTGTGCAGTTGTGGACTGGTCACTGGTGTGTGTGCAGTTATGGACTGGTCACTGGTGTGTGTGCAGTTATGGACTGGTCACTGGTGTGTGTGCAGTTATGGACTGGTCACTGGTGTGTGTGCAGTTATGGACTGGTCACTGGTGTGTGTGCAGTTATGGACTGGTCACTGGTGTGTGTGCAGTTATGGACTGGTCACTGGTGTTTGTGCAGTTATGGACTGGTCACTGGTGTGTGTGCAGTTATGGACTGGTCACTGGTGTTTGTGCAGTTATGGACTGGGTCACTGGTGTGTGTGCAGTTATGGACTGGTCACTGGTGTGTGTGCAGTTATGGACTGGTCACTGGTGTGTGTGCAGTTATGGACTGGTCACTGGTGTTTGTGCAGTTATGGACTGGTCACTGGTGTGTGTGCAGTTATGGACTGGTCACTGGTGTTTGTGCAGTTATGGACTGGTCACTGGTGTTTGTGCAGTTATGGACTGGTCACTGGTGTTTGTGCAGTTATGGACTGGGTCACTGGTGTGTGTGCAGTTATGGACTGGTCACTGGTGTGTGTGCAGTTATGGACTGGTCACTGGTGTTTGTGCAGTTATGGACTGGTCACTGGTGTTTGTGCAGTTATGGACTGGGTCACTGGTGTGTGTGCAGTTATGGACTGGTCACTGGTGTGTGTGCAGTTATGGACTGGTCACTGGTGTGTGTGCAGTTATGGACTGGTCACTGGTGTGTGTGCAGTTATGGACTGGTCACTGGTGTTTGTGCAGTTATGGACTGGTCACTGGTGTGTGTGCAGTTATGGACTGGTCACTGGTGTGTGTGCAGTTATGGACTGGGTCACTGGTGTGTGTGCAGTTATGGACTGGTCACTGGTGTTTGTGCAGTTATGGACTGGTCACTGGTGTGTGTGCAGTTGTGGACTGGTCACTGGTGTGTGTGCAGTTGTGGACTGGTCACTGGTGTGTGTGCAGTTGTGGACTGGTCACTGGTGTTTGTGCAGTTATGGACTGGTCACTGGTGTGTGTGCAGTTATGGACTGGGTCACTGGTGTGTGTGCAGTTATGGACTGGTCACTGGTGTGTGTGCAGTTATGGACTGGTCACTGGTGTTTGTGCAGTTATGGACTGGTCACTGGTGTTTGTGCAGTTATGGACTGGGTCACTGGTGTGTGTGCAGTTATGGACTGGTCACTGGTGTGTGTGCAGTTATGGACTGGTCACTGGTGTGTGTGCAGTTATGGACTGGTCACTGGTGTGTGTGCAGTTATGGACTGGTCACTGGTGTTTGTGCAGTTATGGACTGGTCACTGGTGTGTGTGCAGTTATGGACTGGTCACTGGTGTGTGTGCAGTTATGGACTGGGTCACTGGTGTGTGTGCAGTTATGGACTGGTCACTGGTGTTTGTGCAGTTATGGACTGGTCACTGGTGTGTGTGCAGTTGTGGACTGGTCACTGGTGTGTGTGCAGTTGTGGACTGGTCACTGGTGTGTGTGCAGTTGTGGACTGGTCACTGGTGTTTGTGCAGTTATGGACTGGTCACTGGTGTGTGTGCAGTTATGGACTGGGTCACTGGTGTGTGTGCAGTTATGGACTGGTCACTGGTGTTTGTGCAGTTATGGACTGGTCACTGGTGTGTGTGCAGTTATGGACTGGTGTGTGTGCAGTTGTGGACTGGTGTGTGTGCAGTTGTGGACTGGTCACTGGTGTGTGTGCAGTTATGGACTGGTCACTGGTGTTTGTGCAGTTATGGACTGGTCACTGGTGTGTGTGCAGTTATGGACTGGTCACTGGTGTTTGTGCAGTTATGGACTGGGTCACTGGTGTGTGTGCAGTTATGGACTGGTCACTGGTGTGTGTGCAGTTATGGACTGGTCACTGGTGTGTGTGCAGTTATGGACTGGTCACTGGTGTTTGTGCAGTTATGGACTGGTCACTGGTGTGTGTGCAGTTATGGACTGGTCACTGGTGTGTGTGCAGTTATGGACTGGTCACTGGTGTTTGTGCAGTTATGGACTGGTCACTGGTGTTTGTGCAGTTATGGACTGGTCACTGGTGTTTGTGCAGTTATGGACTGGGTCACTGGTGTGTGTGCAGTTATGGACTGGTCACTGGTGTGTGTGCAGTTATGGACTGGTCACTGGTGTTTGTGCAGTTATGGACTGGTCACTGGTGTTTGTGCAGTTATGGACTGGGTCACTGGTGTGTGTGCAGTTATGGACTGGTCACTGGTGTGTGTGCAGTTATGGACTGGTCACTGGTGTGTGTGCAGTTATGGACTGGTCACTGGTGTTTGTGCAGTTATGGACTGGTCACTGGTGTGTGTGCAGTTATGGACTGGTCACTGGTGTGTGTGCAGTTATGGACTGGTCACTGGTGTTTGTGCAGTTATGGACTGGTCACTGGTGTTTGTGCAGTTATGGACTGGTCACTGGTGTTTGTGCAGTTATGGACTGGGTCACTGGTGTGTGTGCAGTTATGGACTGGTCACTGGTGTGTGTGCAGTTATGGACTGGTCACTGGTGTGTGTGCAGTTATGGACTGGTGTGTGTGCAGTTATGGACTGGTCACTGGTGTGTGTGCAGTTATGGACTGGTCACTGGTGTGTGTGCAGTTATGGACTGGTCACTGGTGTGTGTGCAGTTATGGACTGGTCACTGGTGTGTGTGCAGTTATGGACTGGTCACTGGTGTTTGTGCAGTTATGGACTGGTCACTGGTGTGTGTGCAGTTATGGACTGGTCACTGGTGTGTGTGCAGTTATGGACTGGGTCACTGGTGTGTGTGCAGTTATGGACTGGTCACTGGTGTTTGTGCAGTTATGGACTGGTCACTGGTGTGTGTGCAGTTGTGGACTGGTCACTGGTGTGTGTGCAGTTGTGGACTGGTCACTGGTGTGTGTGCAGTTGTGGACTGGTCACTGGTGTTTGTGCAGTTATGGACTGGTCACTGGTGTGTGTGCAGTTATGGACTGGGTCACTGGTGTGTGTGCAGTTATGGACTGGTCACTGGTGTTTGTGCAGTTATGGACTGGTCACTGGTGTTTGTGCAGTTATGGACTGGTCACTGGTGTGTGTGCAGTTATGGACTGGTCACTGGTGTGTGTGCAGTTATGGACTGGTCACTGGTGTGTGTGCAGTTATGGACTGGGTCACTGGTGTGTGTGCAGTTATGGACTGGTCACTGGTGTTTGTGCAGTTATGGACTGGTCACTGGTGTTTGTGCAGTTATGGACTGGTCACTGGTGTGTGTGCAGTTGTGGACTGGTCACTGGTGTGTGTGCAGTTGTGGACTGGTCACTGGTGTGTGTGCAGTTGTGGACTGGTCACTGGTGTTTGTGCAGTTATGGACTGGTCACTGGTGTGTGTGCAGTTGTGGACTGGTCACTGGTGTTTGTGCAGTTATGGACTGGTCACTGGTGTTTGTGCAGTTATGGACTGGTCACTGGTGTTTGTGCAGTTCCCCACAATTACCAAAAAAAGAGTCAAAGGCCAAAAAAGAGTCTTGTTGGCAGCCGACGGAAATAAAATGAATACAAATGAACATGTTTGATATATTAAGATATTTTGTATCATCATTTTTTAATTGCACTTTAAATATTGTCATATTTTGTGTATGACCCCATACAGTAGTGAAATACATAACAATATTTGCATATGATTTAGCAGTTTATTGTCATAAATATCAAAAATCTAAAAGGTGTACATCATACCTGACACCTGGGTGAACAGTGTACAGTTGGTTGTATGACTGTAAGTCATTGTCTTCAAATGCTATTGAAGTTAGAAACGTTTATACCAATGTCGCATGTAATTTTGGACGTCCCTAAATATGCGAATATCGAACGTCCAACTCACTCAAGCCAACTTCATTCCAGTCTCACGTGTAGTTTAATATAACAATACTCACCGCATCTGAAGATCATGTGGCTGGATCATATTTATTTCCAAAATTCCTGGATCATGAGGGAAACACACACATACACAGCAATATTAGCTATTTGTATATTAGCATTTTACTAACACAGACATTTGCGAAAGCTTGCAAAATTTTACTCACCAAATCCCAAACATATTATGATGACTGATCGGTAACGTTAGGCCTAACGTTATATCCCGCGATCAACAACTATTCAAAAGCCTAGTTAGCTTAACTTATTATTCTAGAGTCAAAGGGTGTGCTTCCAGTTCCTCTCTGTATAAAGAGACAATGTTCTCAGTCATTCTAAAGCTCCTTAGCTGACAATATTTACACATGCTAGCAACACATACAGTAACATTAGCCTAATACATAATGCTCTAATCGCGTTTAGATTCTCAATTGAACACACTATATTTTGATATAGCAGAATTGTTTTTATAAAATAAAAAGTTGTACCTTCCGCAGATTGCAATATGTCCGCTACACGTTGTTAAAATGCGTTGTCCATATTCCTTGTTTGTTCTTCATTTACATCCCGCAACTCGCTCAAAATAAAAATGTAGAAGTCCGATGTAAAATAATCCATGTTTTAAACAATATAAAAGCCACAGA